>NC_140811.1:11892500-11975000 GCF_050613455.1 Vespa mandarinia | reverse complement strand
AAATAGAAAAAAATGATGTCACAAACAATATCATGAATGTACTACGTCAATTGTTTAAAAATGAAAAATTGATTAAAAATGAAAGAAGTAACCGATGAAAATTATGAAAATATTATAAATATAAATATGAAAAAATTGATACGAAAGCAAATTTGACAGATATTTAAAAGAATGAAAATAAACGATAGAAAGAAAGGAAAGAAAATTTAGAAAAAATATTGATAACAAAAGAGAAATATGGGAGATGTATAAAAAAAAAAAGGAAAAAACAAGAAAAATTATATCAAGCAAACAGTAAATGTGCTTCTTTTGTTTTTTTCCCTCCATATTTTTTACCATGCAAAAGAAATTGATTAGATGTTATTAAAAAAATAATCTGTTTCCGGTACTCCCTAATAAACCTTGAATAAGTAATCATTAAACTAAGTCGAGCTTTGCGTGTCAAGAATGCAATGTATGCATTAAATATGAAAAATAAAAGAAAAAATAATTGGAAGGAGAAAGAAGAAGAAGAAGAAGAAGAAGAAGAAGAAGAAGAAGAAGAAAAAGAAAAAGAAAGAAAAGAGAAACCGACCAGAGAAAAAGCGGCGAATAAATAAAAAGAAATATTCACAAATCATAAAGACACTAAACAAACCGAAATTCGTGATTTGAACCTAACTAGAATCTTAAAGACAGAAAAAAAAGAGAAAGAATATATATATGAAGTTTAGATCTATTAAAGAGCTATAAAGATAAAGAAAAAGAAAAAAAATAATAAATAAAAAGTAAAATAAAAAAATATAATGAACATTTATATACGATTGATGTGAATTTAGAAAAATCTCTTTCTCTCTCTCTCTTTCTATTTCTCTTCATTTTATTCGCTTAGATAATTTTAATTAAAAGAAATATTTTAAGCTAAAGTGAATTCAATCTTTAAAATAATTAATTGTTTAATTAGATAATTAATTTTTTTTTGTAATTCTACTTAACAACAAGTTTCTAATCTTTTCAAGCGATCAATCGGAACATCAATCACGATATTACGATTATCGTGAAAAAAAAAGAATTACATAACTATATAAATAAGTACAAGACAAAATTAGAGAAGAGAAAAGAAGAGAAGAGAGAGAGAAAGAGAGAGAGAGAGAGAGAGAGAGAGAGAGAGAGAGAGAGAGAGAGAGTTGAACGAAAATTGAACGAGAGTAAACGTGTGAAATTATCTTTGAAATTTTGATCTTTGAAATATACTGCCTTATCTAAAGTTCCCAAAAAAATGACTGCTCCTTTTGAAAGGATTGACCCTCGTTAAAAAAAAAAGGATAATAGTAATTTTCTAAGGAGCTGCAAGACATAATGTGAATGATCCTATTATAAATAATATATATATATATATATATATATATATATATATATATATCCCAAATAATATGGAATTGTATTAAATATATGACATATTATATACATTACGATGTGAGTCGTTTGACCAAAAGAAAAAAAGAAAAAAGGATAGAACAAAAATAAAACAACATAAAATTATTTTGAAATTGATTACGGATTATTTTGAAATTGATGACGGATCGGTGATGTTCTATGTTGATTGAATTGACATATATATATTTGCCTGGATCATATAACGTATCGTTAAAGATATCTATTGTACGACTGCCTCGATTGATCACACATTTGAAAAAATAAATAAATAATGAATATAAATATAATGAAGGGGAACTTCGAAATATATATATACAATATATATATATATGCACATACACATATATATATATATATACCGGGTGTTCAAAATGAAGTGTTACAAAATGAAGAATTTTTTATTTCAGAAATGCATCATATTTGAGAACAATTGTTCAGACAAAAGTAATCCGATCTTATGGCTTAAATATTATCGCATTTATAGTTTTTTATTTAGTGGAAAATTTCAAGGATATTTTAGGATTAATTTTATTTCTTTTTTTAACAATTTTTTTACAAAAGCAACATATTCTATATAAAAAAGAAAAAAGACAAAGAAACTACGAAATATAACAAAAAAAAACGAGTAACATTTGTCTAAAATATTTTTTTAATCCACTTTAATTTTCCGAAATATTAAACAAAATATGTGTTTCTGAAATAAACATTTGCAACATTTTGTTTTATATACATAATACCCGGTATATAAATAAATAAATAAATAACAATATGTATATAAAAGCGGATTAATTTCCGCGTTTACTTTCGTTCAATTTCCTTTCACTGTCGTATAAAATATCAAATCTTCGTTAACTATAATAATATCGTTAGGGAATGTTAAAAATTGTTTATTCGATTAACAATTTAACGAATAATAATAATAGCGCGCTTATAAATGCATGGCTATGATGCGCTGCTAATCGAACGAAGTATCGAATATTAAGGGATTAAGAAGAAGAGAAGAAAATAAAATCAATAATAATAATTAATTAATTGATTAAATAAATAAATACATAAATAAATAAATAAGTAAATGAATAAATAAATAAATAAAAGTGTACTTCGTGCGTGCTTAAAAACGCTCATCGTCAAAGTTGAAAGAGTAAATAAAAAATAGTAATAATAATAATTAAAAAAAAAGCAGCAAGAGCAAGCAAACAAATAAGTAGCATCAAGCAATCAGCAGCATCAGCAGCAGCATATTTAGAACGTGCTCGTGTAATATCGTAGTGAGACTCGAGATGTCATTCATATATAGTAAATTCAGATACCGGTGTCCAACCGTATTAAACTATTTCTGGTTTAGTATGATAATTTAAGAAAACAAATAAAAATTTTTTTTAAATTAAAAGAGAAGAAAAAAAAACAATATAATCTGATGATTTTAGAAAAAAAAATATTTGAAGCTCGACCTTGGCCGAATTTGATAAGAGCGGAAAAAAATAATACATATATATATATATATATATAATTTAAAAATGATAAACAATTTGATATCATATTCCCTAAAATGAAAATCAAAAATCCAAAAGAAATTTGGCTGACCGCTCGTCATATGTTTTGTCGTTGTTGTTTTCTATTTTTACTTTTCTCGTTAAACAAAAATTCCGAGGAGCACTATGATGATAACGAGTCGTATCTTATCTTATTGATTGTATTTTGATCTTATCTCTCAAAGCTGATATTGTGAAAAATCTATATCGAAGGATCATCGACGAAGGAAGGACATATCTGCAAAACATCGTTTCTATTTATTGTTATAGTAGATTGTAGAGTTCGAAACAGTTATATAGTTGCGAAAAGGAAAACAAAGAATAAAAAAAAAATAAAGAAAAAAAGAAAACAAAAAAAAAGAAAAGAAAAAACAATATGCAAAGAAAAAGAGATAATATCTTCCTTCATATTTTTCATATGAGGGAATTATTGTTATGCTGGTGGTCTAAACTCCAAAGTTCGAGCCTCGAGTAATTTATTATTATATTTTGCTTCTTCGAATTTATCTTCTCGACATGTTCACACGTATACATGCATATATATATATATATATATATATATATATATATTTTAAATAATATTATATAACAGATATATAATATATTTTTATATTTTAATAATATTTTATAATTATATAACATTTTATGTATATAAAATTATAGATTTAATTTCTTTAAATTATAATATAATTTATATATATAATATTTTATATATAAATTTATGTACATATTAAAAGTAATATATATATAAATTAAATATTTAAATAATTTAAATTTAATATATATATATATATATATATATATATATATATATATTAAATGTTGAATTAAAAGAATTAGCAGGTCAATATCTTTTGTGTAATTAAAAGTAAAAAAAATTCTTAAAGAGTTTACATCCGGATGTTATTATTAATATTATTATTTGTGTAAATTATTATATATCTATATATGTATGGGTGTATATGTATATATGTATGTATGTATACGTTGAAAAACAATTTTTACATCGAGTCGACACTGGCATCGGAATATACAAGGTTGCTAAAATTGCGTGAAAAAGAAAGATATATATGTAATAATATTTCCATATTAATGAGAAATATCTTCCTTCTCCCCTCTTGCCCCGCTCCACTTTCCTTTTTTGCAAATGATCTCGATCGTTTTAGTACCTGTTATATTCAAAGTTAGATCTCAATACTTTGTCCCGCTTAAGATTTTTAATAAAAAAGAAGAAAAAAAAAGTATAATAATAATACCAATAGATAAAAACAAATAAATAAACAAATAAAAATAAGTCAGAGAGCGGATCAATGTCTTCTGTAAACTATTCTAGTTAAAGTAGAAAGTTCCTAGAAAGTGTACAGCCGATTATTATTATTATTATTATTGTTATTATTATTAATATGACAATTATTGTTACATTATTTATTATTTATTAATTAATGATAATTATAATATTAGTCCACCTAGCGGTGAAATAGTACAAAGAAAAGCCACGTCGTAGACGTATCATGACATATGAATGTAAGGAAGCTGATTAGTTGATTAGATAGTAAAGAAATACTGATGTCTCTTTTTGGCATATATTAAATTTTTATTATAACAAACGGACAAACAAAAATTCTTAAAAAAGTATAATTGATAATCTAAAAAAAAAATGTCTATTAACTTCTGCCAAAACTATATCTAATCTTTATTTTATTCCAATATCGTATCTTTCATTTAACATATTAATTTCTTTGATATATGATTAAAAACATTTTATGATACATCAAAGTATTTCGTATACTATCTGATCAAACCAAGTTGATCGATCATCTAAAATGATTATTTTCTTGGCCTTGTGAGGCCTACTCTTCTGTAACTGTAAGATTCAATAGTATGTGAAAAAAGAATAAAATTGCAAGAAAGAAATGAAAGTTTTTTTTCATTGCATATTATATATATAAAAATGGTCCAAAATAATTGGCGATAATTTCAGAGCTTTCTAATGACGTGAGTCATTAATTACTTTTCTTTTTATTTTATTAATTAATAACACAAGTAGAAAAATATATTTTATAATGTTCTATATGAACACCTTTACATCTAAAATAAAAGCGTCAAAACGCTTTTCAAAATTTTTGATGATCCTTGCACATTCTTCCACGATTATTTCGTGTCAAGCCTTTTTTAATGTCTTTTTATGTTGTTTGAAATTTATTTTAAGTGGGAAAGTTTTTGAAGCTGATAATACATGAAATTGCAGTTATTTTTTATCATCTTGCATAAAAAGACCACTTTTATCGCATCATATCCCTCATTGAATCATAAAAAAAATTTCATTTGTAGATTAGCAGAATAATCTAACAATATTATATGCCAGGGATTTACTTTATTGGAATGTCATTTACTATACAAGAATATAATCACATATTTTGAGTTACAGTGAAGGCAATCATACAATCGGAGTATTACAAGCGTACTTTTCTCATTTTCTTTTTATCATCGATCCGTTATTGTGTCAAATGTAGAAGTAGATTAACTCGAAGCTGGTGGTGCTGTATTTACAGTTTCGGTAGTTGTACTTGCACTGTCGGATGCGATTGGTTTCTCTTGAAGCTCTAACCATGGTAATCGTTTTTGCAACTCGAGTCTATTTAATAATGTTTTTATTTAATTAATTAAATAAATAATTCATTAAAAATTATATGACAAATGATAAAAAGCTTAATCTTTAATTTCTAAATATTTCTTTTTTTATTATTTATATATTTTTACACACAAGCACACACACACACACACACACACATTACCTGTATTTTGGATGACTGATCGCATAAACATATGGATCAATACAGGCAACACTTTTGCAAAAGCATGCAGGTATCATAGTAACACCGGGAGTAAGCAACGCTTTGTTTCCAAATGCACCGATCATAGCAAGTACTGCGTATGGTGTCCATGCGGCAACAAATAGGAAACAAATCGTAATAGCAGCCTAAAAAATTTAAAAAAATGTGTTAACTCGTTCTAACGGAAGATATCTAACAAAGTGTTGATTAAATTTAATATATATATATGTATACCTTCGCTATACGAATTTCAGCAGATTGAGCATTCTGATTGGCGTTACTTCGTAAACTTTCAACGTTCATCTTCTTTGCTTGTTCTCGAAGAGCCTTTTCGTGATTAACAACATGACTAACAATTTGACTGTAATAATATACAATAAGTGACATTGGTAAACAATAGGAGAAAATAAATAAAGTTAAAACGAAATATCTTGTTTCAGCGGTATCGGTTAAATAATCAAAAGAACAGCTTGTAAGAAATCCTTCAGGTACATAACGACCCCAAACACCCATCGCAGGCATTAATACCCAAGGCAAAACGTAAACCCAAATTAATCCAACGAAGAGGATCACTTGACCACGTGATAATTTTCCATCCAATGGTCTGGCTATGGTACTGATTAACAAAATAATATTAATATATCTATTATGTTATTTCATTTGAAAAAAAAAAAAAAAAAAAAAAAAAAAAAAAAAAGAATTATTTATATTACCTGTATCTATCATATGCTATCGCAGCATTAGTTACCGCTGCACCAATGCCAGACAATGAACCAATCGTAGCAAAAATCTGGCATGCCAGATTGCCCAAAGCAAAGCCCGTGTTAAATGAATTGTATATAAAAATTGGTGTCTTCATCATCATGGCAAAATCGCAAATCGCAAGATTCACAACGAACATGTTCGAGGGAGTCCTCAAGGATTTGGCACTATCACAAATTAAAAAAAAAAAAACAAAAAAAAAAAAAAGGAAATAAATAAAAATAAATAAAAAAGATAAGAGAAAGAAATAGAAAAAGAACAAAGTTTATTAAGAAATTACTCAAAGGGAATTGAAAAGAAAGTTGCGTTGATATAAATTAGCTAAAGAAAATTTGGAAAAAAAGAAAAACAAGAAAAATATGAATGTTTTAACTTACGCGCAAAATATCCATATGACGAGACCATTGCCAAGTAAAGCAATGAATGTGAATAATATATATAACAGGGCCAGCATATAATGAAGGGAGGGATTGGGCTCAGGAAAGACCAGCCAATGTTCCGGTACGTGTACCAATTCTTCGGCAGGGACGTTCCATCCCAATAGGCGTGGTGGACCTGCTGGTAGAACTCTCGCCTCCCAATGAATACTGTCGTTGAACATGTTGGTGGTCACCGTCTACCAGTCCCTCACCTTGTTTTTGAATTAACCAAGATGTGGCCTTTTATACCATATCCGTCAAATTAAATCCATGAAACCTTTAATCAGCATGAAGATATGGCTTCATTTGAGGATCAGCTACGGATCATCCCTTGATTACCGTTGGTCAGCAAGAGCAAGCTTCAAAGTCAAATCAATCGATTTCGAATTATAGTATACATTTTTATCTTCATTGCTGTTGACTACTTTTTCATAGTATCTTATTTTGTGTCGATTTCGTTCCATTTAAATATTCTTTGGTATCTATTTTTGTATGGAAGAAAAGTAGATATTTAATCCAACAAATCGGTTCTTTTTTAAAAGATTCTACCTCCCTGGATATATATATATGTGTGTGTGTGTGTGTGTGTGTGTGTGCGCGCGCGTGTGTGTGTGTGTATGCACATATATATTGCTAGTGTTCTCAGTATTATGATAATTCTTTTTTCTTATATTTTACTTAAAAATTTAATAGATAAAGTACATTTGCAATGATTCATTTTATAAATTTCATTCTGCATTTCCACATTTCTACATTCAGTTCATAAACATATTGATCATATTGAATATCCTTTTTTTTGTTTTGTTTTATAATAAAGTATTGAGAAACTAATGCTGGTAATAAGAAATAAGATAAGAATGAAAAAAATAAACGTGATATGTTGGATAAATGATGAAAGTAAGAAACTCTATGAAACTATAATTGAAACTAATTTTGATAAAATTGAAACTAATAAATGTTAATGTCATTCCCTTCCTTGTCTTTCAGCAGATATATCGTTTAAAGTATATGCGGGTAAGTAATTAGATGGATTTTGAGGATCCTTCAATAAAGGATTCGGCAGTGTTGTTGTTTTAGTGCCGATACTTGTGTAACCCTTGTCATATAATGAACAATATGGTACTTTGTGTTTAAGTAAAAATCGCCACACTTGGCTATAGGTCCAGTATAATATTGGATTGACTCTCATTATGTTTGGCCATCCTGAATCGGTAACAGTAAATGCTTTTAATTTTTCTGACCCAGGATCTCCTTTCCTCGTACCCATTAGACTTGCTTTTAAGTAGTATTTATCATTTATAAGTTTATCCAATGCTAAACGCAATGGAGGTTCCTTTCTAATTAATTCTAAACCGTAATAATTAGCTGCTTCTTCTACGAATGCTTCCACCTATAAAAACATACCAATAGTATTCAAGTTATGTTTTATATTTGCTATATGTATAGATTTAAATATATTTATACCTCTGAAAATGGATCAGCTGCTACGTATAAACATAATGGAGAAGAAATTTTGCGTAATGCACAAATACAAGCAGCTAAATGTAACACAACTGTACAATCCTTTCCACCATTGAAACTTAGAAAAATTTCATTTGAATCGTATCTATAAAAAATGTATTACAAGTACGTACATACTTAAGCGATTATCTGTAACGATGAACTTACTTGTCATAACATTGTTTCAAAATGTCAATTGCACACTGCACATGTTCCTCGCTATTGCTACTATTAATAACAAGTTCTGCTTGTTCAATACTAAATCTTTCTTTTATATTCTGAATGATATGAGTTGGAATACATGAAATTAATTCTTGTTTTGCTTTAATGACATCGTTTTCAAGCCCTTCAAATGTAATTCTTACAGTAGGATTCACAAAACTTGATTCTCCCTGAGGATAACTTCCTATATTCACTTTATCTTTCCAACGTTGTGCTTGTTCATCCAATATCTTTACTAATGATAATTCATCTGATTCAATATCAATATAATCAAAATGTAATGGATTACCTTTCTTCAATTTAGGCATTATTGTATCTACTGCAGATTTAAAATATTTTGGAGAACCAGGAAGAACATAAATATTCGAGATTTTGATTACTGCATAATCATCTAAAAAAAATACGAAACTTATGCTTTCCCAAGACTACTACTATTTAACGACTGATTTATATTCACAAAAGTAATGTATACCAGTTGAATTAACATAGATAAGATCACAAGGACATGGTACTATAGATAAACGTTCTATTTCAGTCTTTCCAATAAGTAACTGTGTATAAAAATTCAACAACTCTTGATGTAACTCAAGTTTTACTTTCAATGCTTGCGCAATTCCTTCGTACGTAACATCATCGTGCGTAGGACCAACTCCACCAGATGTAAAAACAATAGAATATTTTTTGGATGCCTCAGAGACTTCTTGTGCGATTTCTTCTACCTAATACAAAAACCTAAAAGTAGTAAAATTGTTTATAACATATGAAGAGTACACATGAGTCATGATAAATAATAAAAATTTTTTTAAAAATAAAGTAAAATTTATAGAAAATTAAATTAGATTGCCATTAATTCGTACTCTTCATATGTATACATGCATAAAGATAAATATATTTTTCTCTTGATTTTTAGAATAGAAAAAATTCGGAATACACACTATGTCAGGTACCACTGTTATTTTGCAAAGCTTCACTCCTATGTTTCTTAATTTTTGTGCCAAATATGATGTATTTGTATCTACGATTTGTCCACGTAAGATTTCATTGCCTATCACGATCAGCCCAGCTGTATACATCTCCATTCCAATGTAATCTCTAAGTAAATTGAGATAAGAAATGATATATTAGTCAATATACATAGCTAATGTATAATTTATATCGATGAAAATTACGGACTATTACTATTAATTACGGACTAGTTCTGTACGTCACACAGGATTTGGTAAAAAAAAAAAATGATAATAAAAATACACTTGTTAGGTTATATGCACATATATTTATTTACTTGTATAACAAATATAACAAATATAATATTTTTTATTAATCGTATAAAAAATTACTTTCGATACAAATAAGTTCAAAGAGTAGTAACTTTCATATTTGCATTTGTTCTACTAAGACTGTTGTCGCATCAGTTTGTACTGGCATTGAACTTCTGATTATTCTTTTATTTGCTTGCTTCTGCACTTTTTCAGTATTCGATTTCTTCTTATGTGATCTACACACTTCTTGATGCAATTCCTTCATTTGTTTGTTAATGTATGCTGTTTTATCCTTTGTTGTTGTTATTCTTGTTTTATTTACTTTCAAATCTATCTAATGGGAGAAGTATTAACTATTTATTTATGTTTTATTCTCACAGTGTATTTTCTATGATGAAATTTATTTTCAAGACTCACAATTAATATTTCAATGCTATTATTTTAGAAACTTACTTTCTTCAGATTTTTCACCATTTTCTCAGCTTTAGATTTCAATTTAATACTACGGGCTGTTGGTACTTGGAATACATTTTTGGTTTTATGAGTAACTTTCTTTTTTCCCATCGTTGTCTTTATTTCTATAAGTCAAACAAGAATTGCTATTTGTATCATTAGGATTTAAATGGAGATCAGTACATTCTTCTATTTTTTGTTTCTTCATTGCTGGCTCCTCGCCTTTAAGTACATTTTCAGTTAGCAAAAATGATACACGAATCATTTCTTTATTCGGAGAAACATCTCTAACATTATGAATATTGACCAATGAATCGGAGTACAACTTGCAACCAAGTTTGTTCTCTACTAAAGATTTTGCTGCTTTGCATGGATCTTCATTTTTTGGTAATTTCACAAAACAATAAAGATGTATTATAGGTGGATTAGAACAGACCTTCTTTATTTCTTCTAGAGTAAACCAATTTGGAAGCACATCTAAAAATTCAATAGCTAAAGCTGGTAAATTCATAGCTATGTGTTCTTTACCAATCGTATTATTATTTCTTCTATTGAGAATATTAGTTCTAACTATATCTCTTAAAAAATCTCTACCATCCATATTGTAACATTGGAAGTTCTGTTTGATTTTATTAATAACAGCATTTTTTTGTAACCATTTGTACGATTCTGGATTTAGATCATTTGCAAATACTTGAACTTTTTTGCGAGCTGCAGGAATAGCAAAAGGTCCTACTCCTGCAAAGACATCATATAAGACATCGTCAACTTTCATGTATGTCAATAGATTCATATGTTCTGTGGATAAACGTGGATTCCAATAAACTTGAGCAAAATCAAATTGATACATTCTGCCATTTTCTTTGACCGTAGTTACAGTATTGTTATCACCAGCCAATATTTCCATAGTAAAATGACGATATGTTGTGTCTATGGTATTTGTTTTATTTACAACTGTACGAGCAGTTGGTATTTTATCAAGAAAAACTTGTCCGATGATATTCTTGTAAGGTAATTGTGCATCGCGCAAATTTAAATGTACTATATGCCCTACTTGACTGAACGATGTAGGCGTTTCAATCTCTTCTGGAAGAATAGACTTCAATATATCTTCTGATTTCCAGTTTTCATATTTTAATGTCAATGAAGTTTTTCCAAAATATTCATATTGATCTTTTAGTAAGTTTCTATTAGTTTCATCAATATCTTCAAATTTTTCAACAATTTTTGGATTAAGGTAAACAATAATACCATCATCTCTATTTTGAACTGGTTTTAGACACTGTATCCTAAGTAGATACTTTTTTAATATTGGCATAAATTGTGAAATTTTAACTTTATACAATTTCAAACAAGGTATCTCTATAGTAGTAGTAAATGCATCACGATCCAAGCATTTCATACCGCGCACTGACACTGGAGGAACCAGCAAAGAAGTCATAGTGGTTTTATAAATGTAACGTAGCTGATTTAATATGGCAACCTTGGGTCCCAGCATTTACAGGATCAGACACTGGTTAACAATACCATAACATTTATTTATTAGTCAATGAATCATTTTTTTAAAAATAATAATTCATTGATTATATTAATGTGAAATTTAAAAACATGAACATGACAAACAGAATAAACTTTCACAAGAGTATCTGATCCTATATACGTAAAATGAACATTTATTCCTTTAGAATAAATGTTAACAATTTAAAGAGCTAGATATTAATACAGTCTCATCAGATTATTATTAATTTTTTTTATAAATGTTAACCCTTCAAAATTAAATCTAATAATTATGCAAGTCACATTTTATAAATCAAAAATTGGATATGCACATGTAAACATTCTAATAGTTTGAGATGTTAAACTTATGTAATGTTACAATTCTAGAGCACAAAAAAATAATTATTTACCTTAATTATCTACTCTTGAAAATATGTCGAAGCAATATTTAGAAGAGTTATCAAATTTTATTTAAGAAAATAACGAGTTCAATTATATTTTATTTGACGACAGCAATAATAGTTTTCTCTTAACGCCCTCTGTGTAATAAGAGATAAATTACCGTCTGTCAATAAGGAAGTTCATTGTTTGTATCAACTGCCATCTGTCGAAAAAAAATGTCAACTCTAATACAAATGTAAATCAACTCCGGTGAGAATGTTTTTTTTCTTCTTTTTTTTTTTTTTATAAGTTACTGCAATCGTATGCCATTGCTAGTAGAGGAGTAGTTCGTTTCGGACGGCGCATAGCCAGCGTCGATCCGCGGGTACTTTTTAGTACTTTTTAAAACAATACGAATTGTTTTATTCATTAACGAAGAAACAATAATTCTTTAAAATCAAGTAAAATGGATCCCGAAGCGTTCTTAGATATGGCCAACCAGGTCATTAAATTAAAAATGTTTCCATACTTCGACATTGCTCATTCTTTACTTTGTGCTCTACACGTCAGAGAGGATTTGGGACCCGGTAAGTCCTAGCCTACCAGATTAAATCTAAATTTAAAACTTGCCGAGCTTATGCCCCGAGATAGCTTCTACGGTACTCTCGACTCATTTTCTCGACAAACCTGATAGTTTACCACATTATATCATTATTTTATTATTACATTTACTGTTATTATGCAAGTTTACTACGTCTATTTGAATATAAAGATTTCGAGAATATATTTTGGACGATGCAAGGAGTTTTTAACCAACTTTAACTTATTAAAAAACATTTATTATTTCTCTATGATTTATATTTAATTAAATATTTTATTTAATTACTCTTTAATACAGTATTATTCGTGTTCATCATTTTATAGTTATAATATATTTATTGAAATAATAAAAAAAGAATCCGTCAAAAAAAAAAGGAGAAAAAGATAAAAATCCATCAGACTGATCTCCGGGCATGACTATAATTAAGTAAAGTGTCCAATTTGTGGAATCTATTTTCAGAATACTACTATAAAGATAATAATATTATATACTTTAATCTGGCATAAGTGTATATGTAAATCTTATGTAATTATGATAAATATTAAAGAAAATTTAAATTAATTTTACGATATATAATATAATACAATATTATTTATTTGTGTCTCGGTACGTTCAATATATTATCGATATTTTATGATTCTTTATAAAGTTTATATTATGTTAATTCAATAAGTTCATGTAATAATTAATTGGTAATTATATTTAAAAAATGGATAATAATAGATAGCTTCAATCATATTTCTTAAAGATTGGATTACATTTAATAATATACGATTTAATAATTTTTAATAAAAATATATATTTTATTATTTTCATTAGCAGGTAATAATTGTTTAATAATAACGTGAAATATGTGAATTATAAGTATTATACTTTATGCTTCTGTGGATAAATTACATAATATGTATGTTACCCTGAATAAAGAAAATGATTTCTCAATAACTTTTACATGCGATCAAGCATGAAGGACATCTGTATCATTAGTTCTTAAGAAATGAATTTTTAATTCAAAGAAGTCTTCACCACAATTTCTTCTTATATGTATCAGTTAACGTAATTTAATACAATTTTATACATTTTGTTCTGACTTAATTAAGTTAGATTTTTTATAAATTTTTGTAATTTAATTTAAATTATTATTTATAATATTGGTGACGTATGATCATAACATGTTATTATTCTTTGATACAACAGGTGCACAAGCTTTTTCACGAAAACATCCATTATCATGTTGGCTCTCTACAATGTTAGTAGTGTTTGCAAGTGGTATGCTTTGCAATGGATTATTAGGTGAACCAATTTTAGCACCATTAAAAAATACACCACAAGTAATAGTTGCAACTGTTGTTTGGTCAGTATATAAACTATACTTCTGTTATATATAATATTTTCTGATTTATTAATGGAAATTTATTTTTCTAGGTATGTAATATTTTATACACCATTTGATATCGGATATAAAGTAGCTAAATTTTTACCAGTGAAAATTGCATGTTCCGCGATGAAGGAGATATACAGGTATATACAAAATTTATTTTTATTTTTTTTTTTTTTAAATAAATTATATTTATTTTTTGTTGTAGATGTAAAAAAGTTTATGACGGTGTGACAAAATTTATTTTTATTTTTTTTTTTTTTAAATAAATTATATTTATTTTTTGTTGTAGATGTAAAAAAGTTTATGACGGTGTGACTCATGCAGGAAAACTATATCCAAATGCATATCTTATCATGATATTAATTGGAACACTTAAAGGTTTACTTTCTAATTAATTATAATATAGAGGATTTAAAAATGACTGTACTAATAAGAAAAATATATTTTTTAGGTAATGGTGCTGGATTTACAAAGCTTTTTGAACGACTTATACGTGGTGTATGGACACCTACTGCTATGGAATTTATGCAACCTAGTTTGTGCGTATACTTTTTTATATATAAATCTAAATGTAATATATTAAATATCGTAACGTTAAAATTGATTTATATTTCAGCCCGACAAAAGCATCCATGGTTGCATCCATAATATTTGTATTAGATAAGAAAACAGCTCTTATTTCTGCACCTCACGCTTTGGTATATTTTGGCATAGTCATTTTCTTCGTTTATTTCAAGGTAAAGTATAACTTTAGATAATATATTTGAAAAAAAAAAAAAAAAAAAAGAATAAATGACTATTATTTTATTTAATCTTTTTTTACAGTTATCATCCATTTTACTTGGGATTCATGATCCATTTGTACCCTTCGAAAATCTATTTTGTGCCCTATTTTTGGGAGGAATTTGGGATTCCCTTGCTATATTATTTGGTCGAGGTCAAGCATAGGATGAGGAAGTAGACGTTAAGAAAATAAATTAAGTATTCATGGAATATCCGAATATCCTTTCAGCTGTATTCTTTATACAGTTTTTATGGATTATTCCACGTTACAGATTAATATCTGTAGCAGAATAGCGAAGTGCGCTCGCAAAATAATGGAATTAAGATTTTATTGAATCTAGACAAATAATGTGTATAGTCGTAAAAATGACTTTTGACAAATTGTCAAACAACAAAGGTATACTAATTCTTTATCGTACGTGTTTCAATTTTAGTTACCAAAGAACGTCTTATTTTAAACAATATAACAACTATTTGATAGACTGGTAATATTAATTCTTTTTACGAATAGAGAAAAACTATTGAGATGCTTAATTTATTCTCTAGTCATTAAATATATACTGTGTCCTAATTTTCAACATTACTAATTAATATTTCAACTATACGATGAAATACGTTCTACCATTTTTATTCGTTTATCTAATCAATATTTTTAAAAAGTAATTTGTTACCTGAATTGAAACTTCCTATTATATTTTATATAATACGAATTGTAGTTTTTGTACTATTCCATACAAGTATAATTCTATTTAAGGAATGGCTCTTTTAATCATATACATATAAGTGCAAAAAATAATTTAACACACTGAGTGATTCATAAGACATATTATATAAAGTAAAACAATTCTATAAAAGAAAACCAAAATAATCTTCCTAGTATTGCATTCTATGAATTAAACAATAGAATTAAATAATAAGAGAAATGAGAAAACTTTTATACTATTTTGTTAAAACATATAAAAAAAAAAAATGATACATCTGTGTTAAAAATCTTAAACTTCTTAAATACAATATCGTATTTTTTGAAATAAAGTACTTAAGTACATTGTAATGTATTAATTAAAGATAATTGACAATGTGTGTGCTGTCATTTGTATAATGACAATTATGAATAGTAAATGTGTATTTTATAGATACTATACATTATATATTCAAATTTATTATATATTCAAATTCATAAAATTTTCAAAACAGAAAACTTTATTTATGAAGGAGTAAAATCTCTATATCATAAGTTTTATGTGCAATATTATACGAATAGATATACAAATGACAATTATATCAATCTATCAAATTCTAAAAAAAGATTTTATTTATCGATAAAATATTGTATTTTATATATATATTATATATATTTCTTTTTCATGCATTCGTGTGTTTAGTCCGACTAAATTTGCACTACATTTTGTAAAGGATCCTACTGGTTTTCTAATTGTACAAAATATAGTCACATCTCCAAAATAAAACTTTTCGACATCATACATAACAATCATTTTAATTGTATTAAATATAGTTATATTATTACAATAACAATCTAAAAGGTTACCATAGTAATAATATATTATCAGTCTATAATATATATCTACCAGTACTATCCATTGTAGTGCCTTATATATATATATATATATATATATATATATATATATATATATATATATATATATATATATATCCTAATTTATTATTTTACAAATTTTAATAAGTTCCTCAGAAAGATCTACATTATATATACATATACATATATATTATATATATACATATACATATATATTATATATATATATATATATATTTATATATATATATATATTATGTATAGATATATGTAATATATATATTAAAGGGATCGTATAATAATTATCATAGAATATTATTTGTTATTTATTACACCATCCTTTTTTTTCTTTTCTCTCTTATATCCCTACATTTAGATGCATGTGTATAGTTTATTATAAATCTGATACTTTCAATTAAGTATTATAAAGATATAGTTAAGTTGCATGATATGTATTTTTAAAAAGAAATAGTATGAAGGCATGAAATATAAATGAAATAACATTATTATAAATTTATTATTTTCTATGGAGCGTACGAATAAAGTCAGAGAAAGAAGTGAAAAATTTTTGCACGTTCGTTATAATCGTTTGAAAAATGCTGGTAGGCTTATCATCATTTGAAAAATGCATGATCGTGGACGAAATTGCATTTTCAACGGTTTCATTTTTATCATCTTTCAGTAGAGTCTCGTTAAACTTTTTATCGAAGCTTTCCGTGAATTCTTTCAAAGATTTAGTTACGTTCTGGGCTGTATTAAATCTTTCGGTTATCACTTCTTTTAATTCTGGAATAGCTTCTTGAAGAAACGACGATGATTTATTACTGACATTCGGTTCATTCTTATGATCATTATTCTTCATCAGGGAATCGTGCCGTAAAAAAGATTCCAAAAAATTATCTACTACATAGTTTTCTTCTTCCGAACTTAATAATGGATTGAATTCCCAAAGTTGATCAAGTTTCTCTGATTCTTTATTTAAATTTTCATGATCTATATATTCTAATGGTTTATTATTATTTTCATTTATATAACTGTATGCGTGTTTTAAATTTAATTTCGGATTTTTAACCATTTCGTTTTTACTTTGAAACATTTTGCTGGGTTGTAAAGAATTTATCTAAAAAATATTACTTAAATTAGATTAACTAAACTCAATATATATATATATATATATATATATATATATATATTTATATATATTTATTGTAATTATATATATATATATATATATATATATATATTTATATATATTTATTGTAATTATATATATATATATATTACAATATTAATATAATATATATATATATATATTACAATATTAATATAATATATATATATATTATAAATTACAATATTAATTTAAATATGTTTTGATATACCTCGTAATTGTTTTTTTCTTGCAATTGTCCATGTTCACGCTTATTTTTTTGTATTATCAAAGGTAACATTTTTAAGCATTCATTTGTATCTCGTTTCATGCTAAAATCTTCATTTTTATGGTTTATCTCGTTCAGTATTTCTTTATCAAGTTCGTCTGAATGTTTCTCAGATGTTACATGTCCTCCTATTCCGTTTATAGAAGATTCATTTTCTTCCGATTTGAAATATACACTATTATTGAATAAATTGTGTTCTAAACTCTCCATAAAATCTATATCTTTTGAAAAAGGAATAGTTTTTTTCGAAAGATCTTTGTCGATTCGATGATTTTTTTTGAAATGTGTGTCGAAAGATAATAGTGATTTTTTTGTTGGATTATTAAATATACTTTCGATAAAATTTAATTTCTTAAATAATTTTGAAAATCGTTTTGAATTCTCGACCGATTTATCGATCGAAAAATCCTTGTTTAAATTCAAATAATTATATAGTTTTGACCATGTAATTTTATTTTTTTCATACAGCGACAATGGTAATTTTTTAATTAATATTGAATTCATCTCTTCGATATCTCTTCGAGCTCGATGATTCTCAATGCTTTCTTGATTTTCGTCAGTCTTAGAATTTTCTTCATTTTTTTCCGAATTTTTCATTGAACTTCGATTTATTGTAATCGACTCATCTTCTTTCGTAATATCTTCTTCCACCGATTCAGAATCGTCTTGTTCGGAATTCGTAGAATTATTAACAGTTTCAAATTCCTTCTCCAAATGATCGTTCGTGTTTCTACGTTCCAAAACATATGATTTGACATCCGATTGTTTCTGTAAGTCATTTTGTCTTTTTGTGTTTAAAACATATAAAATCGGTGAACTTCTTTGATACTGATTATTCTTCTGTCCTCTGTTCAATTTTGGCTTGAGAATTAAATTGTAAATGTCTGCCGTTGAATCATTATCAGAGATCATTAATTCAGAAAAATATTCACGAGTTTGCAACTTTGGATCGTCATCCTTGTAAATCGTAGAATCAATAGCATAAACTTTATGTTTCGACATTCGTGATTTCAATGTTTCTTCTGAATTGATTGTTTCTTTGGATTTGTCGTATATATACGTAATGGGTATCTCTAACGTACGAACCTAGAAAAGGAAATGATCGATTACTAGAATGAAAATAAAAGAAGATGATATAAGGAAAAAATATGAAATAGTTATCTTATTGATTTCCATGGTACTCTTTATATTAAATCAGACTTTTACGAATTATATTGCAATATGGATTGTTCTTCAATAAGTCTAATGAAAATTAATTTACCTTCGAGTTTTCCGGCAATTTCTCTCTCTCATTATGTTCATAAGCATTCCTCAATTTTTCCTCCGATTTTCTTTGATACCGAAACATCCATGGATCTTTCTCTTTGTTAGAATCGACCAGAACATAATATTTTTTATCAAAAGCAAGTTGATCCTTATCGTTTCGTTTACCTTCATTTATAATATTATATGGGAATCCTAACGATTGAATTAATTTTGAATTTGTTCCATCGTATTTTGTATGGAATATGACACGTGGATCCTCTAGATTACGATATCTCTTAGATCTGATCAATTTTTCTTGGATTTTCTTCAAAGGCCCAATGATAGCTACCTGGGGAATATATTTTCTTTTTTTTTCTCGATTTATCTGTTTTTCTTTTTTTAACGTATCGTAATCTATCGGTTCGTAAGTTGAAACGTATCCAACTTTCTTTAGATCGGTCATGTTTTCATAGTCCTCGTTATTTCTAAAATTTTCTCTTATCTTTCTTTTCAAGTTACCATTTTTATCTTTTATCTTATACTCCTTTATATTTCTTTTTACCACGTTCGATATCTCGTCGTCATATTGCTGCAAGATATTCTCTTCTTTTGCGTTTAGTTTTTGCCTCAGTGTCTTTTTTCGTTTCCTGTAATTATGCTGATGTTGTCCTTGTTTGTCCTTTTCCCTTGAGATCAGTTTTGGTGTATTCCTCTTTCTCTTTTCGTTCTCTTTTTTAAAGACCATTAAAGTTTCGTTGTCCGGAGCTTCAGGAATTTCCGTTATCTCGTATTTTTTCGAATTAGACTTTATTTCTGTCTTTGAAGAATCCACTGTCTTTGGGACTAACTTTTTCGAAGTTTTCGATAACTCGTTCGTTGATTTTCTTCGACTTTGATCGTTTCTTATTTGTTTCGTGATCCTTTTGGACGATATTTCTCGGTCGAGTGTTGCGGTTGTAAGATCTTCGCTTTTCTTTGTTTCTGTTTCTTCTGCTTCTCTCGAAGACGACGTGCGTTTATCGTACCAGACTTCAGTAGTTTTGGATGGAATATTTTGTGAAAGCCTCGGAGTAATGCTGTAAGTATTCTTGTTAAAATTAATCGTTGTTTTCTTTTCTTTGGTTTGCCCCGAAGGGCCACGAAAAAACTTGTCTTCTTCAGTTCCTAATTCATAATCATTTATCATAGAATTGTTTATTTCTGAGACATCCTGAAAAGTCCCAGACAAGTGATTTCTTAGCTCTGCCATAAGCATAGACGAATTGTCGATTTCATGATCATCCTTTTGATCGAAATCTGTTTCAATCGATTCCACCAACTGCTGATCGGCTTTCGATTGTTCAGTTTCATGATCCTTGACTTTTTCATTATCAGATTCTCTAAAGACTTTGTAATGTTTAGTTTCATAATTCTTTACGTTTTCGTTATAAGATTCTGTAGTTTTTTCATAATGTTCAATTTCATAAGTCCTTACGTTTTCATTATTAGATTCTGTAGGTTCTTCATAATATTCAGTATCATAAGTCCTTACGTTATCGCTATCAGATTCCGTAATTTCTTCATAATTTTCATTTACGTGTCGCTTTGCCTTACAACGAATTAATTTTAAGTCATCGTTCAAATTTCTGATCACTCTATACCGACAATCCTTCAAATTTTCATCGTCCTCATCGATCATCTCTTTCTCCAGTATCATATTCAAGTCGTTTACTTTTCTCTTCAATCTTTTATTTTGTTTCAAATCGCTATAAGCCGGATTGTGCATCGGCAAATCGATTGAATTGGAATAATTTAAAACATCGAGATCCGTCATCTCGTTTTTCTCAATAGGAACAGTCTTGGTTCTTTTTCTATCAGGCAACGTTAATTTAGTTTTATCTAGAAAAGCCACGATAGAGTTTCCGAGTTTGGATCCTTGAGTCTTTACTTTAGAATGCTTTTCGAGATTCTCTTTATTGCTTTTACCGACTGAAGAATCTGAATAATAGTTCATTAACATATTCAGATTATTTTCTTTGATTCGTCTCTCTTCAGCGAGATCTGAAGCATCGTCTGCGATAGTTTTTGTTTTAATATTTTCCTTTTTGTCATTTTCTTTGTTTATTGAGTGTTTTTTAATGTTTTCAGCTTCCAAAATATTCCTGTAATCATTCGAATTTTCTTTCATACGCACATTCGACATGTTCACGGTCTCGAAAAATTCATTCTGTATATAACCACGATAATCATCGTCAACATCTATCCAAGTATTGTCGAGTTTGGTATGATTGATCGGTCTTGTATTCATAGCCTGTGCTTTCCATACTTTTAGCTCTACTTTTTCCCTTTTATCATCTTCGTCCTTCGTATAATCATAATCCTTTTCTTTCTTCGTTGAATCATCAGTTTCTAAGAAAACGTCACCAATCGGGAAATTTTTCATTGGTTCCTTTCTGAAAAATTCACAAGAATTATTCTCATTGGTTTCTTCTTTCTTCGAACTCGAAAGAATCCAAGGTTGCCTGTTCCTTCTTGCATTGTTCTCCGGTATATATTTTTGATCGGTCTTCTGAAAATTGGATAAAAATTTGTCAAAATCTCTCTTAGATTTTTTTAAATCTTCCACTGTCTTATTTGCTTTCCAACTAGAATACGAATCGGAAAGATCGACAGATTCACTCGTAGACTTTTTACTTTCATTTAGTGGAAATTTTCCCTTAAGAACTTTTCCATACTTCTCGATCTGCTTTTGCATTTCAATTTTCTTTAATTTCCATTCTCTATCATCTATTTCTCTTTTGACTAAGCTCCTTCGTTTCTTATTTTCCTGATGTACAATAATTTTTTGCCGATCGATTAATCTTCTTTTCCGCGGTATTTCATTTTGTTTGATCTGACTCTCCTGCAATTTCTTTTTCAACATTCTTTCAACTAGATTCTCTTCTTGAATATCATGACCCATACAGAATTTTATCTGCAATGATCGAAAGTTATTTCGTACTTATATCGTAAAGATATTTATCTTTTTTATGAATTACCTTTTGATCGGGTACAACCCAAAATCCTATACCACCTGATGGTAACTCAATACTCAAGCCCTTTTCGTTGTTCGATATAACTGGTTCAAATTCGGGTAATTCTGTCTTTTTGAAAAAGCTCAATGGTTTGCCATTTAAAAGGACACTTCTGTGATTAACGAATATAATTTAGTTAAAAGATTTATAGTTTAGAAAATTAATCGAATATTTAAGTAATCGGATAATTAACTTTATTGATTATTTAATTTTGTTCATTTTATTCAATTAATTTATCCACCTAATTTAATTGACTTGATTAAATAATTGATCAATGAAAGATTCAAATGTAATTAAAGGAGAACAATTAAATAATCGAATTCGATAGATAATTAAACGTTTGAATAATTTTAATTAAATGAAATTACTTACTCCGAGAACATTTGATTTTCTGCATCGAAGCCTGGCATTAGAACGTACTCATGAAGATTTTTTATTTTTAAGCCCTTTAGATTTGCCCGTATTTTCATTGGTGTCAAATTTATACCAAAAATCGTTAAGGCTCCTTTCTCATAAGTAGCCGAAGCTTTTGTACATTGTACATAAAAGTGCACATGGCTTCTGTTACCTATTTGAATCCTCGTATCTAAAACTTCTCGACCGACTAGTTTCTTGTGAAGTACAGATACCCAATAATCCTATAAGAAGTTACAAACTTTATCACTGTAATAACGCCAATCGTAATCGCCTTTGTAAGTTCGTAAACGAAGCGATTAACTTACCGGAGTTGGTTTCGAGAGATCGGTTGGTTGTCTCATTAGAACTTGTATTCCGAGTTTTGCGGTGTTTCCCAATCTGTTGGTCCAGGCGAGTGCACCGAGAAATTGATTCTTGCTTGTCTCATATTTAGATTCGGCTATTATTGAATGAATAAAAAAAAGAGATTGTTAATCATTCATTGAAATTGATTTCCATATGATCCATCAATATTCTCTTTACCAATCCAAAGTGGCTTCTTCGCAGTATCACGTTCTATAATTTTGTAGAGGTCATTGTTATCTAATAAAAATTGATCATGATCCATAAAAACACCTTCGTCGTTCCAAGTAGTACCAGCGAAATCTCTGCAAGAATATTACGGGATTTTTCTTTTCTCTCTCTCTCTTTTTTTCTTTTTTTTTTAATTTCGTTCTATCAATCCAAATTGCAATCGAGATAAGCTTACGGATGCCAGGTGACAGCTGTGAGAGATACGTCAGCTTCGCTAAAAAAGTTCTCAAGATATTCCTGTTGTTCTTTAGTCTCATAAGCGACCACATCCGGTCCAGTGATAATACTATTTGAATATCTTGGAATGGCGTTCAATTTATTCCGCAAAATTCGAACGTATTTACCAATGTCGGTGCCACTAAAGTCGCATCTCGTTTGGCACTCTGAAAAAGACAATTCTCATTGGCGAATTGAGAACCCAAAGTTCTGAAAGATCAATATCGTTCTCATACTAACCATATCCCAATTGCCAGCTGACATTGAAGCCCATTCGATCGGTCAAAGAAACGAGATCCAGTTCGCTATCATTAGTCATGAATCTTGGTGATATGCAGGCAATCACATCAAGACCAGTCTTTCCAGCCCATTGATGGAGCCGTCTCCAATTGCTTTCTAAATTTTTATTAAAATTTTAATCCTCTTTAATTATCGACGAACGTTTCATTTTTTTCTTCATCTTTTCAATCAAATTTGTCAAAATCCCGCTTGACAAGTAATAGAGGAGAGAATTCCGAACTCTTCGTGAAAAGTATGAGTAGTTCAAGCGTGCAGCCTCCACCGCTGCCACCCTCGATCACGTCAATGTGAATGATAGACGCTTGACTAACGAGTGATCGCCAAAGACTAATGACTGTTCCACGCATGTTCGACGAATTCATTGATAAGTCACGTACGTCAGATACGAGCATTTCATTTATCTTTCTACACGAAAAGATATCATTTTACTTTTTACCTTTTCCCTTTTATCCTTTTTCCTTTACCTTTGGGAAAATAAAAATGCTCACATTCCAATGCTGAATTAGCTCTTTACTTGGCATTTCTAATTAGAACTTTCAAGTTCGATTCGTTAATATATCTCAATTTATTGTTTCGAAAATTTTAGAGAGCTTTTTTAATGGACTATAATAAATAGTTTGAAAATATTTGTTTTATCTAGAGTATTGATGCGTGTATTTCTGTGAAAAGAGAATTTCACGTTTTGTTTCTTATTTCAATTCCTTGCGGCAGGAATGAAATTTTCGACTATAATTCTGCCCACGTTTAGGTTCTCTAAACTCCTGTTTGCCATTCGAAAGTTAAATACTTATCAGTTCGAATCAGTGAAGCAAATTTTAGGGTCTGATTACTAACTAGGTCTACTATTTAAGTTTAAAACATAGTTTGGTATGCCGATTTTATTCCGCCTTGTGATCGCATTCAAATCGCAACCAGAGACAGGGTTCCTTTCTTTTTTTCCTTTCTTTTTCTTTTTTTCTTTTTTTTTTTAGAAGAGAGTATCCCCCAAAAGTGCAATGATTCAGCACCGTTTGCAATGGAGCCTCGACAATTAAGAGTTATCCCCTAGCGATCGTGAGATTAGAGCGAGACAAGTTAAATCGGGCACGATGGAAATGGTTACGAGCGGAGGTATTGTCGAGTCGAGGTTGCTCTCTGTTCCATCTTAAATCCCAAATCGTTCTGCGGATTCACTTCCGTAATAATGGAAGATTGAATGACGAGGAAGTATATCTACTCACTTTGGATTCAAATCGTAGAAAGTGAAATGTAAAATATTTATGAGAATATTAATGATAGATATTATTTGCTTTTTAAACCGCCTACGATAGACAACCCATTAATACAGACGTATAAATACATATTGTATATCGCTAGAGTTTAAATAACTTGCTGTCTGTTAAATGGCACTTGCTAATAAAATTATTAATAAATGATGGAATAAAGATTATTTTCAAATGTTTGTCAGAACATTAACGATAAGAACTGTAAATTTGTTTTTAAATTTTTATGATGGGTTATCTATTTATACACATGTGTAAATGTATGTTGCATATTTTCAGATTAATATTTTAAATTTATATAAACAATTACAGAATATCAATGAATAAACGTATAATCGATTTTGATAATTTTGTTCATTGGATATTATTTAAAAGATCAAAAGACTAGTGAAAAGGATAATAGTGAGAGTAGATAATACTTCTTTTATATATCCTGCATTAACCTGTTCTCAGGGAAAATCGTGCGAACTAATATAACGAGCATACAAGGTTTTAAAACGGTGCATCGTGTGTTACATCTCACGATCATTGGAAAAAGCTCTTGGTTGGATGTTTAAAAAGGAGTGTTAGTGGATTTATATTGCTGGGGGAAGAATTGTAACAAAAAAGAAAAACCTTAATTAGTATGGTATCGGGTATACGTCGAGTGAGTTTTGCCTTGCTTATATATAATTAGAGTGGACATGGCTAGTGTGTCTGAATCAAAAGAAAATTCAATTCTATTTCTCTTTCTGTCTTTATCTTCCTCTCTCTCTCCTTTCTCTCTCTTTCTCTTTTAAGTAACGTATTCGATTCTCGAGAGGAAAAGTACAGAAAGTTTCTATTTTCCTTAGAGAAGGCGCATTCATGTTCATGTTTATCGTTTTTCTGAGTCGACGTATGCAAGCATACAATGTATTGTTTAGCCAGCGAATCCATCTGTAACGGCACATTGCACGCGAAATTGCCCGAGAAAGATACATAAACGATCGTGGATTAATATCGGGAATATGTTGGATACGATAATTGCTTCCGTTTACCGATTTATGTTTATCGTTCCGAATGTATGTATATATATAGAGAGAGAGAGAGAAGGAGAGAGAGAGAGAGAGAGAGAGAGAGAGAGAGAGAGAGTGAAAAAGAAAATAGATATTAATATCTAATGTTCTACGTGATTTGTTACTAATAGAAATTATAATTTTAAATTTGTCATAGCACGATGGTTGCGTATTATTCTTACCTGAAAAAACGTAGTTCGTGTCGTTGTGTTCACCAAGTAAATATAAGTTACTTTGAGGCCCACCAAGTCGAAGATATGCAGGACTTAAGGCTCTGGCCATTTGTATACTTCTTTCGTAATTTCTAAAAAAAGATATTGATCGAAGGACTATTGAAATCCTAAACAATTTGTGCGGTTTCAACGTCGAACCAATAAAAAATCTACGTTCGTTATCGGCGCCGAATCGAGCTACAAAATTTCAATCGAAAACGTATGCACGTTCGATTTCATTTTCGAATCCCCCTCAAATTGAATCGCGTTCTCGTTTAAAGCTGCACAACAGCTCGCGTTTCATTCCAATCTCGTTGAGATTCTCTCGTTCCTGTGCAAGCAACATCCAACGTTTATACGTCGTTATTGCATTTTATCGTTGACGTAAGTTCGAACGTTTTCTTTCCCATCGATTTCAAATTTGTCAATTTCAATCATCAGCAATACTATTCGCGTTGTTTTTCACTTTTTGTTATTACTCATAACGTTCGTATAAAACGAAATAAAACGAAATGAAACGCAATGAAAAAATTTCTAAACGAAATGAAATTTTTTTTCTCCTTTTTTTTTTCATCATATACATATGTATGACCCAATGAATCGTCTTTTTATCTTTTTTATTAATCGTTTCAAAGTGTGAGAGAGAGAGAGAGAGAGAGAGAGAGAGAGAGACAAAAAGAAATAAAACGAGACATTTCATGTAATTGTAATATGTACTATATAACTCATACTTACGCTGAGACATCGTTGGATGTAAGTATAGCGAGTGGATCGATAGCAAGGCTGAGAAATTTATCGCTGCTTACTGAGACCAGTTTTCTCGTGTTCACTTGCAGCGTTATATCATTCAACAAGGGTTCTCCTGTCACAAAAATTGCCAGGCACGTTAAAAGACTTAATTCGAGTTTCCATTGTCTCCTCATTTTTTTTTATTGTAATTTTTATTTAATTTCATTAGAAAAAGAGTTACATCACGAAAAGCGCGTATTAAAGGAGAACAAATTTTTTTGTATGAGAATGTGGACGATCACGTAGGCTTAACGTAACTTTGTTAAACTCTCGGCGATTTTTCGTTTAATGAGGTAGATCGAGGAATGAAAAAAAATTTGTAACGTCTGAAAAATTGCTTAGTAAGATTTAATGTCGTAATTCTCGGCTAAATGAACTTCGTAATAATTACCCAATGAAATTGGAATTTGGATCAATTTACGTGCGATTCATAAATATCGCGATATTTATGCGTGCTATGCGAAAATGTACGATGGCTTTTTTTTTCGACAGACGCATTGAGCCTCCAGATAGATCAATTCAACTTTTTACTCCTTTACTTATTAGGAATGACATTATCTCGGACTTTTTTTAATTTCCTTTTCTTTTTATTATTTTTTTTTTTTCATACGAAATACATTTATTTTTTCCTCGATTTAATTTCATTCTCTCTCTCTCTCTCTCATTCTTTATATTTTTTTTATATGTGTAAATATAAATATATATACATATATATCTTTTTTAATTTTGTTTGATTGTACGAATGCGTTGAAAAATATTGAAAAGTTCGTGGGAGATTTGTTGGAAAAATTTAATTTCGAGTCCTTCATTTCTCTTTCCTTTTTTATTTATATAAATATATCTGATATTTACTAATTAAAAGATTATATTAAATATTAGAATAAAAGTGGAAGGGGAGAAAAAATAAAGGTGAGACTATTCGTTTGGTAACATGATTGATTTTTATTACATTTTTTTGTTCTCATTTCAGTGGTTAGAACTAAATAACATAAACGCATAATCTTGCTTAATGATTTACTTCATTTTTTTTATTTTCATTTTTTCCTTTAATTATTAGTCGTAATGACGCTATCTTATCTTTTTTCTATTTTTTTTGTTTTATTTTTTTCTTTTTATATTAAGAGCTATAACGGCGAGGCGCGCCCCGAAACTTGTGTTAATCGTATTTTTATTTCTCATCTACAACCTCCCACCCCTTTTATTCGTTTTTACTCGCTTCTATATTCTATCGTCGTATTTCTTTCCCTCTCGGTACGTGAAAAAAGCGAAAATAATAATGCCATCGAGTCTTTCATTTTATAAAGTAAGAAAGGGGGAGAGCTCGTGTTTTTTTCCCCTTTTTTCCTCACTTTCGTCTCGTTATTTTCCTATTTCTCTCTCTCTTTCTCTCTCTCTCTCTCTCTTTCTCTCTCTCTCTCTCTCTCTCTTTCTCTCTATCTATCTATCTATCTATCTATCTATCTATCTATCTATCTATCTATCTATCTCTATTTCTATTTTTATCTTTATCTCTCTTTTTCTTCCTCTCCTTTCTCTC
Organism: Vespa mandarinia; assembly: GCF_050613455.1. Lineage (NCBI taxonomy): Eukaryota > Metazoa > Arthropoda > Insecta > Hymenoptera > Vespidae > Vespa > Vespa mandarinia. The sequence goes on along the minus strand of NC_140811.1, from coordinate 11,946,328 downwards.
TCTCTCTCTTTTTCACGTTCTCCCTATATCATACAATTTTTTTTCTTTTCTCGCTTTTGTTCTTTCACCTCTAACGTTTATGTCTTTCGTTTACGGCTTTTTAGATTCCAACCCGACTTTTTGAAACGGCGAGTCGTAACAGGCTCCTTTTCGACTCTTAAAACGCGATCCTACGCAAAAGTCGAAACCTTTTACTATCTCTTTTTTTTTTCATTGCAATTCTTTTTGTTGGTTTTCATTTTCTCTTTGACCGAAGGTAATAGAAGTTCGACATAGGAGAAAAAGCTCCTCGACTCGTTTTAGTTAGAGCTTACATGAAATTCCTGATATTTATCTTTTCTTGTTTTTTTTAACTTCTCTATTTTCTGTCTCTGTCTACCTCTTTCGCACTCACGTAAATACATCGTTTTAAGGGTCAAGATGAGCAACGAATGGCAAAAAAGTAGGTCTCCTTGTATTTTTCACGTTAAAATGAGCCATGTTACTACCCAGCAATGTGTTAATGTTTTATCTTCATTTTCTTTCCTTCTTTCTTTCTTTGTTTTTTATTTTTTTTTTTTTTTTTTTTTTAATGATTACGAGCGTCCCCTTCCCTCTCTACGCGCGGACATAGCTACAAAGAAAAAAAAATTCGCATGTCGTGTTGAATTTCATGTTGTGTAATATTTTTTTGGGTCGTCCGTCTGTTTATATTGTTTTCTTTTTTTTTATGTGCACATACACGTACATATAAATACATATTTGTATTTACTATCGTATGTATATATACACATATGTACGTATATGTTATCAGTGTAACATGTTATTAGGGTACATCATTATTAGTGTTAAATGAATGATAATTTTTTAAATGTTTTTTTGAAAGTTTATACATGTGTGTAGGAACGGTGTTTGTGTATTTGTTCGCATGTGTACGCGTAAATATATACGTTTAAATGAGTCGCTGTTTAACGCCTAAATTATTTCATTTTTATATCAATATATATATATATATATATAATATGTATATATCTAACAACAATATGTATATATAATATTATCATCATCGTCATCCTTTTCAATCCTTCGTCTCTAACCGTTTCTTTCGCTTTCTCTTCTCTCTCTTTTTTATTTTTCGCATCTTTTACGTTATTCCTCTGTATGTACGCGTTATTCCTTAAATGTTATACAATATATAATTATGTTGAACAACAAACTCGTTTGTGTAATTTCCGGTATCAATAATTCAGTAATTTTTGTTTTGTTTTGTATCGGTTTGTTTGCTGGTTTAGCCACTACGCTCACTACTTTATACAAGGGGATTTATTATTATTTTTTTAATATCTTAATCTCTCTATCCTCTTTTCACTTACTGTTCTTTTATTTTTTTTTTTTTTTTATTATTTTTTCTCTTTCCTATACCCTCAGTCTCATTCACTCTTCCCGCTACTCGCGTCCAATCCTCGCTCATTTTTCTACTTCTTTTTTCTTCTTTTTTCTTGTTTCTTTTCCCCACGAGAAAATCTCGTTTTATTTTTTAACTTGTCTTTGCGCGAGCAAGCTTCGTGCGATCTTTAGAGCATGCCGAAAGACCATGATCGTCGATCAGAAAGTTACATACTTGAACAATTCATTCCTTACGAAGAAGTCCCGAAATATCGAACTCCTACCGAGGATTCGTTTGTCTTTCTCGAACGTTTACAATTCGCAATTATTGTTGACAATCAATTAGCGGAACGAAGAAGAAAAAAATGAAACTAGAAGAAAGAAAAGAGAAAAAAGAAAGAAAATTGATACTTGAGCATAGATATTTTTTTTTCCACCGAAAGTGTACTTTCAATCTCGCTTTTTTATTTTTCTAAGCACAGCATATACACGTACGAATGAAGGGACTTTCATCGTGTTTCATTATTGTTTTTCTTGTATTCATAATCAACGCGCGCGCGCGCATGCGCATCACTGATTTTTACGTGTTTCTTGGTCTTCTGTCGCGATATATACTCGTCGTGTTTTGTGTCGGTGTACTTTCCTCTTCTTTTCTTTGTGTGTTGTGATTATTATTATTATTATTATTATTATTATTATTATTATTATTATTATTATTATTATTATTATTATTATTATTATTATTATTATTATAATTATTATTATTATAATTATTATAATTATTATAATTACAATTATTATTATTATTAATAATAGTATTAGTATTATCCTTTTTTTAAGATTAGATGCGTGAAGGAACACCGAAAATATTTTGTATATTTGTATATTTCTGTGTGTGTGTGTGCGTGTGTGTGCGCATGTGTGTGTGTGTGCATGTATATGTGTAAGTACGAATATGTGTATCGTTGTCTGTATGTTGTGTCGCGACTCAGGCTGCGTGTGTTAGTTTCTTTTTTTTCTTCGTTTTCTTATTTTTCTCGTTCATTTTTATTCGTAATACGCGTATATCGGACCTTAAACTTTACACTGCTTATAGAATCTATATACGCATTGTTGTCGTGCTTCGCTCGCTGGTCAGTTCTTTGCTTTTTGGTTAAAAGGTTCCATATAATAACGTTTATTATTATTACAGGCATTCGTAATATTGCTTCTTGGTTCAACAAATTTCGAAATGCGCATTTTTCGCTCGATCACTCGCTCTGTTCGTTCGATCTACTTTTTTGAATATCTTTTTTCTTTTTCTTTTTTTGTGTTATCCTATCTTTAGAAGGTTGTTCTGTGTTAGGAGAAGAAACATCGATTCAATACGTTTAATAGGATACAGGGTGACAAATACAATAATATATAAGTAAATAAGTACATGTTTGCGTATATTTATGAACGTTGCAAAGAACGAGCGATCGCTTTGATTTATTCATTCCTCATTCATTTCTCTTTTTCACGTAAAACGGTCTATCGGATCTGTCAGTTCAGTATAAAAAACTTTTGGACGATTATTATTATCATCACCCAAAAAATCGCACAAGTCCGCTCGAAGATGGTAAACACGTTACAGAATGTTCCTATCGAAAGTGGCAGTCAAAAAAACAATGACATCTTTTTATTCTTCTTTCTGAATCGACCCTCCACCCTATTTTTTTTCTCTCTCTCTCTTCTACGACTCTCTCATGAAAAAGCTAGACCGTATCAATCCTATAAATCTTTTTTTCTTTTGATAAGCTAAGCCTATTGAATTTACACCTGTTTTTATGTTCTTTTATTTTATCGCAATCCATTTATTTCCTGTTATTCTTTATTTCGTTTTTATTTTCAATTTATTTTTCGGACAAATCTTCATAGTCCCTCGACAGCTAACGTTTTTTGTCTTGTTTCTTATTTATTTATTTATTTATTGTTTTTTGTTTTTCTCTGTCGTAATTCTATTCTGTGTCACGCGTATATATTTATATTTATATATATATATTTTTTTATATATATAATATGCATATGTATAATATATATAATAATGATCATAATCATCACCATCATTTATCATTGTTATCATCATCATAATAATTCATCATTATCATCATTGTAATTCTTTTATAGGAGAATCCTTGTAATAACGTTACATCAATCGCTAATTAAGTTTATCAATTATTACTTTATAATGCGTTGTGTCGTTGTCTTTGAATTAGTCAAATCGGTATATTGCAAAGTTACGCCGGTAATAATGTAATATATTTTCTTCTTCCATTTTCATTTTTGTTTCATTTTGTTTTCTTTTTTATCCGATCGACACCCAGAAAATTTTCTTCGTTAAAACAATTCTGATTTTTTCGCTAATTTATCGTTTCCCTTTTTTTTCTTTCCTTACTTTAATAAAATTCAGATCAAAACGAAGACAAAATTCGGAGTGTCGAGGAATACGAAATGCACTTTTTGTTTATTATCACTTTTCATATATCTTTCTTTTTTCTTCTCTCTTCGCTTTCCATTATTTTATTTTAATTTTTTTTTCTTCATCCCTTATCGTCATCGCAAGTCGCATAGTTGAATAATCCCTAAGACGACATTTAATATTAAAACGCTGGTCGCGCTGGTGCTCGTAGTGACTATTTACATGGTAAAAGAACGAAACACCTATCGTAATAATAATCATAATAATTATAATAATAGTACAACAATCTTAACACTTCGGCGCATGTTCAACCTAACTTTTCTTCTCACTATAACCCTTTCCCAATTTTTTTTTTCATCGTTCTTTTTAAACCCTCTTCGTAATTTTCAAATCTACTTAATAAAATATCTAAGCGATGTCATTAACATATTGCGTTGCTCCTTCGACGAAAATTCATTGCGTTCTTTTCGCATGTTTTTCATTCTGTTTTTTTTCTTTTTTTTAACAGGAAGTTTAATCGATCCTTTTGAAAAGTATCGAAGCTTGGCACAAAGAAAAATTCCCAATAAACGAAATTCGTCGAAGGTGAAACGCCTCGAGTATCATCAAACCGCCATATGTTATTTTCTTACTCTCATTTTCTTTCTAAAAATTAGCCTCTCACTTGATTGCGTAATCTACAAATACGAATCGAGCAGGCTTAAAGGTATGTCTTTTATTTTTATTATTTGTTTCTTATTTCTTCTTTTTTTTTTTTGTTTGTTTTGTTATGTTATGTTATGTTATGTTCTTTATTTTGTTTTGTTTCTTTATTTATTTGTTTCAATATCACGTGCCACGTGCCGCGCGAAGGCTTAGGGTGGCTGAAGTAAGAACTACAAAGGATAGAGACAGAGAGAGGAAAATATAGTAAGTAGTGTATTAGTACTGATGGTGATAATGAGATCGTCGTCGTTGTAATTTTAATAAGAGAAAAAAAGAAAAAGAAAAAGAAAAAGAAAAAGAAAAAGAAAAAGAAAAATGATCAAAATCGAGAAAATGATGGTAGAGTCGAGAAGATCGAGAAATCGTTCGTTTCTTTTCTTGTTTTTTCTTGTGCTTTACCGATCTTGCATCTCGGGTACACTCGATTTCAATTATTACGAGACGATGTAAAGAAAGAAAAAAAAAAGAAATAAAAAAGAAAAAAAAAGAAAAAGAAAATAGAAAACGAACTGCAAAAAAAGTTGAAAAACCTATTAGCTGAGGCAATAATTAATATTTTAACTGATTACCTCGCTTCGAAAATATAAAAGTTGTACAATCGACCGGTTTGACGGCAGGTATTTGTAAAATTCCATATTAAAATAGCCTCGAGTGCACGTTATTTATCACCGATTCGCGAATAAAACTATAGCGGTTTCGTGCGGGTTTCCCCATATCGAACTAATATAAAAGCACGTGCAATTCAAGCCATTTTTCGATTTAATACACGTATACACACAAACATACATACACATATACAAACAGAGACGTATGTGTATGTATATATAACTTTTTCGTGACGAACGATGTAATAAACTTTTTTGATTTATTTCTTTCTCTTTTCCTTTCTTTATTTTTTTATTTTTTTTATTTCACTTCTTCCTCTTTTTACTTTAGATTATGACGATCGCGAAGGAAAACTAGCGTGTTTAGAAAGAAGAAAATGTGTAACTTTCCCCGAAACACGATCTTCGAATCGTATTCGAGAAAGTTGACATTTCGTGTTGTCGGTGAAATTATCGAGCTATACAACTTGATGCTTCTTAGAGAATAATTCCGACTCCTGCCCTGGACCGCGTTTTTATCTATTGTTTTCTTTTTTTTTGTTTTTTCTCTTTTTTCCCCTATTTTACCTTTTTTTCTTTTTAAAGGTATTTCGTTTTGTTTTTATTGCGATAGGTGATAAGCTATCGGAAAGTTCTATAATGCTATAAAGGGAACGTAGAATTTGTCAATTTTCTTTTTTCTTCTCTTCCGATAGATTTTTTTTTTAACGAGCATAAGAGTAAAATCAACCGGCTTGTTTTTTTTTTCTTTTTCTTTTTGTTTGTTTCTTGGTTGAAAACGTGCGATGAAAGTAGGTCGAAAGTGAAAAGGTGATTCAGCCGATCGTCACGGGGCTTTTTTAGAACGTCATCTTTAAAACCTGAAAAATTCTTTTATTGTTAGTATTATTATCGTTATTACTTTCTTTTGTTTGTGCAAGTTTGTCATTTTTTTCTTTTTTTCTTTCTTTTTTTTTTTCTTTATTTGTTTTATTTTGTTTTTTTTTCTTATCGATTTTTGTCGCCGTGACGGTATCGTCGAAAAGTTTCTTCTTAACGAGCTCGAAGTAAAGAAGAAACCTTTTTTACAGATAGAAACACTCATTGATTTTTTTTCTTGTCAAGATACAACACAACGACACACGACATTAATTAACAGTAACGGTGTAGATAGCGGTATAAGATCGATCTCTTTTCTTCTTCTCTTCTTCTTCTATTTCTTCTTCTTCTTTCTCGTTTATTTTTTGTTCCTTTCGATATATTTGATTTTATCTCCTCTCTTCTATTTACTTTTTAGTCTAAGTGAAATTAGAAGTACGAAATACAAAGGTCGTATCAAGCGTGTCGAAGAAGAAGAGCTTAACAAATAAGAGCACGTAGATGGAAAAGTATACTCTCTTTTGGTTATACATTTTTAGCCGACTCTTTCGAAGAGTTGACATTTTCATAGAACGAGAAACACGAAAAGATCGGAGAAGAATTGTTTTTTAAGAAAGCTTTGACGAGTTTTTTCTTTTTCTTTTTTTTTCGGGCGACTCTTTTGTCAAAATAATAATAATAATAATAACAATAATAATAATAATAATAATAATAATAATAATAATAATAATAATAATAATAATAATAATAAAAATAATAATAATAATAATAATAATAATAATAATAATAGTAATAATAATAATATTAATAGTAATAATAATTTTCTCGATTATTATTCTTTAATTAAGTCTCTTCGTCTCTTCTCCTTGATCCAGGCCGAAGTAAAAATATTTTTTTATTGATGTTCCGTCATTTAGAATTATGTTTATAATCCGAGATTTTAAATTCAATCAAAACAATGTGGATTTGTATACTCGTTAAAAGAGTCATATCCAATGTGTAGAACCGATAAAGATAACAGTTACGCTGTTTTTATGAGTTGGAATGAAATTATATATCGCGAAATCGTTGTTGAAATTTGCTTCAGCAACACAGGAAAAAGCTTTCTGAATAATGGCGTGTTCGACTTGTGTCAAAGAATTTGATTAATTAAATTATACTATTCGAGGATTTTTTATTTCGTTTTGATAAAATCTCAGTTCTTTGAGCAACCGCGAGTTGAATTAAATAAAGCGTTAATTATTCAAAAAGATTAAATTATTGAAAAAGAGAACATTGACATGTTTTCTTTTTTAATTCAAGATAGTTATGTTTCAAAATGACTTTTCATTTTAATCTTAATTTATTTTTTTTCACTCGTCAAAACTTTCCTCGAAATTTTACATGATATTACGACAATAGACACGAAGTATGATGATAACAGCTTGCAGAGCGCATGCGCATTGAAACGTTACATGGAAAGACACGAAAGGGAGAGAGAGAGAAAGAGAGAGAGAGAAAGAGAGAGAGAGAGAAAGAGAAGAATATCTGTTTATGTGTTTGTGTGCATAATTATTTGTATTAAAGTACAAGTAGACGAAGAATATTACGACAAGCGAAATGTGTGTAAAAGAGGAAGAGAGAGAGAGAGAGAGAGAAAGAGAGTGAGAGAGAGAGAGAGAGAGATAGAGATAGAGAGAGAGATAGAAACACACATACATAAAGAGAAAGAGAGAGAAAGTGAGAGAATACGATTAAAAGTTAAAGTGAAAGCATCTAGGAGCTTAGAAATTTTCACGAGAGAATACTTATCTGAAGTGATCGAAATTCTATTCATAAAATACATCAATTTTGAATCTGTATACGCTCGAAATTGCATCATGCATTTCGCTTTCGATCAATTCGAAACAACCGGCATATTTCGTACGTCCTGTTATAGATGACGCCGAATGAATATACATACATATATAGTGATGATGATAATAAGAATAATAATAAATACATACATAGATATATCGAAAAATTCACAAGAGAAAGGTATGCTTTTTTCTATTTCAATATACATATATCTTTTGGATTCGATAATTGACTTGGTGTATATATATATGTGTGTGTGTATATATGGATATACATATATATATATATATATATATACATATATATATACATATATATATATACATATATATATATGTGTGTGTATATGTATATATGTATATATATATATATATATATATATATATGTATATACATATATATAATATATATCTGATTTTGTTAAATCTGAGAGAGAGAAGCTATCTGGGAGATTATCATCTGGACCATTCTTAAGAGTTCGATGGACGTGGAAAGTGGAAGTTCCTTTTGGTTCTTCGAATAGAGTTTTCATTCTATTTCTTTTTCTTTTTTTCATTTCCTTTTTCTGATTTCCTTTTAGAAGCGAATTCCATTTCGCGATATCCCACTTTTGTGGAATGCGATCGTATAAGAAGGAGAAGGAGAGCGTAAATATCCAATCTGCCTTGGGTGTTTTTAAGTCTTCACGATGGTTGTTTTTTCTTTTTCTTTTTCTTTTTTTTTGTGTTATTAATAACTGGACGACGCAAGTTATTGATAGCTTTTTATGAAACATAAGAGTCGGCCAGTGAGAGATAGACACATCGACATTGACAAGTAAAGGTAGATATAAACATGCAAAGAGAGTAGGTGAAGGAAATTTTCTTTCTCGATCGCAGTGCATAATTATTGCATAATTATTTTTGATATATGCATAATTATTTTTGAACGAATTACTAACTGAGATATTAAGATTAGAAAGAAATTGGAATTACTTTGAATTGATATTTTAATTTTTATAGATCGTACGAATTGAATTTTTTTTTTCGAATTGTTTGTCAGAATATTAAAAAAAAAGATGAAAAAAGAAAAAAATTTATACTTATGTAAGTAGATTAAATCGATGCGACCGGAAATCTCGAGGAGTGTAAAATCGAATTTTCAGGAGCAACCATGTCGGCACGTTCGAGGATGAGCTTTAAGCTTTCGTCGAAAGTTTTTCCTTCTCTCTCTCTCTCTCTCTCTTTCTTTATCGTGTAAAAGATCGACTACTACTGAGTTTAAACCCCGGATGGTAGAAAAGTTTTCGGTTTGTTTTTCACGAACAAACAGTTGCCGAGTCACTACCGACGACGGAAAAATGCAGCCCGTTTGAAATCTTTATCTTTTTTCTCTTCCTCTAACGATATAGCAAAGAGAGGGAAAGAGAGATAGAGAGAGAGAGAGAGGGAGAGAGAGAATTTTATATATATATATAAACAATATATATATATATAATAAAGATCGGTACTACTTTCGAATTTTTCTGGAACTTTTCGAACTTTTTCTGAAACTTACCCTTACTATTTTACTTCAAAACTTTTGACTCGATTATTTCCCCGAACGTTTATACGGTTATCTTAATTTTTTTTATTTTTCCTTTTTTCTTTTTTTTTGTTGACATCGTATAATATTTCAAAAGAGTATTTTAATCAACGCCATCAACTTGAATAGCGAAAAGTTAAAGAAAGGTCAATTGTATCGTTCGTATTTCTTTTAACTTTTAGACTCTGCGATCGGTTATATATATTTTTTTTTTATTTATTTATTATTTCCTCCGTCCTATAACATCAATTCATTCGACGAGTAAGAGTAGAGAAGCGCGTGCATGCAAGAAGAGCGAACATCTTTGACGTTGACACGGATAGTTTATAATTACATCGAGAGAAACACATAAGTAGTCTTTGTATCTATTTAATCGTTTATGTTTTCTTCAAGCGTAACTACGTTCACGTAAAGCCAACATGCGCGTTCTGAACATCGAAAGACTTATTTTTTTTTCTTTTGTTTTTCTGTGTTTTTTTTTTTTTTTCTTTTTCTTTTAATAATCTTTTTTTTTCTTTTTTTTCTTTTTTTTTTTTTTTTTATTGGAAAGAAGGCCCTTCGACTTATGATTCTATATTTCTCGATCACGCACATTCTTTTTCTTTTCGTTCCTTTTTTTTTCTTTACGACTTACGTACATAACTCATAATTTAACAAGTAACGTTCTCCATTGTTTTTCTTTACTTTTCTTGTTCTTTTTTTTTTTTTTTTTTATTATTCCTATACCACCGAAAAAATCTACGTCACGTTATATCTTTTCTCTCTTTTTTTCTCTTTGGTTTTCTTCTATTTTCCTCGATTTTGTTTTTACATTATCGTGCGTGATACACGTATCGTACGGTTTACGGTTCGCGTGTCGGAAATCTATCAGGATTAAGTTTCGTTTTTCGATAAGCAGTAAAACATAAGGCTTGAAAATGATCGTTGCTTCGCGAATCATGCGGTATATGTGTCTGCGATGAAGTTCGACGGCGGACAGGTGTCTAAGGAGAGAGGAAAGAAAAGAAAAGTAGAAGAAAAAAAAGGGAGAGACTGTGGTCGAGGACAGATCGGGAGCGTCCGTGTCTTTTTTTTTTTCTTTTTTTTTTTTTAATCATTATCTTTTTTAACGAACATTCTATGTTTTTTCTCTTTTTTTTTTTCCTTCGGGTAACATTGAGAGGAACGACATCGAAAATAAAAAAATATTTTTTGTCTTCCATCCTCCGTAGAAAAACTGGTTTTACATGTGTCATTTTTTTCTATATTTTTTAACTTCTTTTTTGTTTTTTTTTTGGTGCGTTTTTCTTTTTTGTTCTTCCCTTTAAATTCCCCCTTTACCTTTCCTCCCCTTGGCCGTTCAATCCTCTTTCGTTTTTTCCTCGTCCAGAATATATTCTACTTTTCTCGCTCGCTGATTAAAAAACAATGAACAAAAATATCGCAAGTACCACGCATGTTTCTTTTTTCTCCGTTTCGAGCTGGCGGTCAATGCTCCGGTTGTCGCGTCCACTTGTTATCTTTTTTCTTTTTTCTTTTCATTTATTTTCGGTTGGACTCAAAACCACGAATTTTCCTAACTATGAGAGAGAATTTTTGTCAGCTACGAATAAGTTATTGCATTCTAATAGAAAATGAGGAAAAGGCATCGTTACGAGCAAAACTTGACGTTGCTCGCTCGTTGCGAGATAAAAATTCTATCGAACGTTTATGTTCGCATCTTGTACGAAATCTAAAAAGTTCATTTTTTTTTTCATTTTTCTAATAGAATATCAGATGCCCAAAGACCAAGAGCAAATTGAGTTCTATTTCTCGATCTTAACTCATTCTATTTTTCTCTTTCTTATTTAATTAAAAAAAAAATCGCATAATTTGGACGGATGGAGAGCAAAGGCCGCCGGTTCGGATTCATTATCTCTCTTTTTTTTTTTTCAATTTTCAATAGCTTTTCGTTTCTTCTCTATATGTTTGTTTGTTTTTTTTTCTTTTCTCCACTTCTAATTTTTATCTCTTTCACTCGTTCGACTTTCTCTATTCGTTCATGGCCCTCGATCCCTCATGGCTTAACTCGTCGCTAACTACGAATACTTTAATTAATATTAACCCCCTACCTTCTCGTTCCTAATTTCATTATTTATTGAAACAACCGTGTCGCACGAAATCTAGCAACTACATAACTCTTGTGTGTTTTATTTTTTTTATTTTTATTTATTTTTTTTTTTTTTATCTTTTTTAATTTAATTTGTTTCATTGTTCTCTCTACCGGCAGATTACCCACCATTTTCAAAAAATTTACTAGAAACTTAGGTACTAACGTATGTGTCTCGTGGTATACTTCCGCTTTTCTCTTCTTCCTTTTTTTTCCTGTGCTTTCCATTCGTTCATTCCTCTTCTCTTTTAAGCTCATTTTTTACCTTCGCGTCGCAACGTCGATTCGTCTATGACGATTCCGAGTGAGAGAAGAGAAAAGAGAGAGAGGGTGAGAGAGAGAGAGAGAGAGAGAGAGAAAGAGAGAGAGTTAGAAAGAGAAAGAAAGAGAGAGAGAGAGAGATAGAAAGAGAGAGAAAGAGAGAAAGGAAGAGAAAGAGAGAGAGAAAGAGAGAGAGAGAGAGAGAGAGAAAGATTGTTTCCTTCACGAATCTTTTTTTTTCTATCATTATCTGATTAACTTAGAAAAATACGTAATCGATATTCGTAGTCGAAAATGTTTTACATTCGATCTTGGTCAACTGGTGTTCGTTTTTCAAAAGTGAAAAATAAGAAAATTCGAGAAAAAAGATAGAAAGAAAGAGAGCAAGAAAGAAAGAAAGAAAGAAAGAAAGAAAGAAAGAAGGAAAATTCTTTTCATCGTAATCGATCTTGATCATAGACTACGTCTTTTTATTTCTTTTTCTCTCGTTTTTTTTATTCTTTCGTCTCTTCTTTGAATTCTCACGAGACGTGACCCGTAAACGAATCGTCGAATCCGTCTTCTTCACGGGTTCTCTCTTTCTTCTTCTTCCACACAGGCCTTTTTTCGAACTCTCCCGTCGTCCCATTTTCCTCTTCCAGTCTTCTTTTTACTTGTTCGCGCACATTTTCAATTCTTGTTTCCGTTTTCTTTCTTTGTCGTAGGCCCATCGACGATCGTTTTCGACAATTCTACCATATACTCTATTGCCCTTTATATATATATATATATATATATATATCTTTTACTACTGAAATCGGATGTCTCTCATCGACAATAAAAAAAACAAGAAAAAGAAAAAGAAAAAACAAAAAATAGAAAAAAAGAACAAAAAGCAAAGAGAGAGGAGAAAGAAAAAAATCAAGCAAAAGAAAACAAAACTTTCGTTTATTTTCCTTTTCTCATTTCTTTCTTCTCTTTTTATTTTTTTCCTCGATGAAAGACGATCGATCGGATAATAACTTGAAACACTTGTCTCTTCTTCCTCCGAAAGGTTAACGCGATCGACCTTAAGCTTTCTCTCTTTCTCTCTCGCTCTTTCTTTCTCTCTCCTTCGCTCTCTTTCTCTTTCTCTTCCTTTCTCTCTTTTTTGCTCTCTATTCAGCGTTCTCTTTTCGAAGGTCGAGTAACGATGGTTAGACGACACACTCGGATCGATCTACGTACGGCGAACGCGACGAAGACAGCACCTTCCCTCTCATTTCCTCCCCCTTACTTCTTCATCCCTTCTTCCTTCTCTACTCATTTCACCAGCAGTAACTCCTCTTCCGCATTTTCCAACCACCCCATCGTCTCCTATCACGATGACACACGATGTCGCGCTCGCCGTCCCTGTTATACTCCCGTAGACTCATTGGAGGCTGCACTTACTTTCGATTTGCGTTTTGATGTCCATCACGTGCGTCTCTATCACGTTTTTCAATTCTGAAACAGATCGAATCTCCAGTGATCATTATGAACGTAATACATATTCACAATTGAAATCTCATTTTTTCTCGACGTCATTTAAATTCAAATGAAATCACGATAACACTAATTATTTGTTTGAATTTTAATTGGACTAATCCAATTATTAATAATTATAATAATATGATAAGTGGTCTATAATTATTTTTTACGATTATTCGTTAAAAGATAAAATAGAAACAAATAGATTGAAAGTTGCGAGATAAAAATAATTGGACAACAATGATAATAATTATATATCATTATTAACATTGATTATACCGCATTAATATTATAATTATTATTATAATTACTATTCAATTGTTATCGAAATCTCACTTTTTATCGTCGTCATTTAAATGCGGATGGAATCACGTGTCTCGATAATTTTAATTATTCTTTTGGATTTCAATTGGATTAATTCAATTATTAATTGGATAATGATTATTACTTATTTCTATATAATCACAATTATATATATATATATATATTATATATTTATATAAGCTAATAATATGATATTAATTACTGTTATCATTAAATTATTGTTACCTTCCATCTTAAATTTGTTCGTTTTTTGTTTTTCATTTTATGTTAAAAATATATTTTCAGTTTTATAATTACCGCCTTTATTATCTTTTGTTTCCTTAAGTCAATTAGAATATATAACGTGCGTATAAGAGAATATAATTAATAAATATAAGTTTATTATGTAAACATCTATAATTATTCTTAATACTCATCCTATCGTTAAGCTTCTCTAATATTTTATCGATAATCGTGAAAAATCATTGTAGCGTTTTGTCAACATAAATTTGAAAAATATCCGTTATCGAATCAATAAAAGGTAAACAATGTTCTATTTATTTAGTTCCCGTAAATGAGTAATCAAAATGATAATGTTTTCGCTCAACTTAGATTCTTTGTTTTGCCACGACGATCTCTCTTCACGGTCCGAAGAACAATGTTAGGCACACGACATCAACGTTGGTTAGATTCGTTCTATTTCTCGAAGCGATTCTGTTTGATTTCTACCCACGGCTCGTTAACCTCTCATCGATCAAGCCACCCCTGTTTCTCTCTTCCGTTCCCTATCCCGGAAGCTCTGTGCCACGCATTAATTCGTTGCCGCACAATTCGCTCGATATGTACTATGAATTGTGTACCCTCTCACCCTTTCCCCTTCTCACCGCCCCACCATTACCTCCCTCCTCGATCCATTATTTACAACGTCGTTTCGACATCGTGGAAGTAGATATTTCATTCGGTTAAGCTCCTCGATATTCGTCTTCTATATTTTATGTAAATTCAATCTTTTTTGCGAATCTGAAGGCTCTCGCAGAAGCATCGATGGAAATTTTATGTTTCGATCTGAAATACCTGATTGAATTTATTTTTTCCTTGAAAAAAGAAAAAAAGGAAGAAAGAAAAGAAAAAAGAAAAGAAAAGAACAAAATAAAAGGAAAGGAACGTACTCGTTAACTCGTCCTCGTCCTCTGCTTCAGCCTCGGCCGCCAATTCCTCTGGCGTCTTCTTCTTTCGCATCAAAGGATTTGGCTCTTCCTGCGGCATTTCCTGGACTTCTTCTCGCTTCTTTATGTTATACTGCAAAAGTCAAACAGGGATTTTCGGAGATTAAACCAACCTTTGAATTAAAGGGATCGATCGATTGAAATTTCACATCTGTGTATTTATTGTATACGTGTATACACATATGTACGTAAGAATTGATAGGACGACTGACAACATTGTTCGATCGATGAATGCGTAATAAAAGAAGTAATAAAGAAGGACAGGCGTAAATAAAGAAGGACAAAGAGAGTAAGAGAGTACGAGCAACAACAGTCGCAATTAGAAATCTGAAAGAATATAACGTGCTCTTCTACGTGTCAATCGAGAAGTTATAGATTTTTGTTTGTTATCATTTTTTTGTACTTTTTTGTTAATAAAAATCTACATGTATATAAATATACATGTTTCTGTTAATAAAAATCTATATGTATATAAAAATCTATATATATGTATATATATGCGTATACGAAAAGCGATTCGATAACTGTCAATAGAACTAGAGTTCCATTAGTTATTTTTAAAATAAAACAAATATTATTTCTAAAATCATCACGTAAAACACTAATGGGCGACAGATACCATGTCATCCCATATATCTCGTACGTGGCTAGATAAAAGGATTTTCAAAAATTTTCCTTCTCATGACTCTATACGCATATATCTATCGCTGAAAATACGAAGCGTTCGATATTAAACATAGATCATAGGCATTAAATCTCTTAATTCATTCGATTTTCACCGATCGGCTGTTTCATTGATTGGCCGATTTAATATCAATAATTAAACAGCACGTTGGTTTAGAGCTAATGCATTATGTCCACCTCAATTGTCTCCATTTCTGTCTATCTATCTATTTATCTATCTCTTTCTCCTCTCTCTCTCTTTCTCTCTCTCTCTCTCTTTCTCTCTTTTACCTCCATATGTGTCTATGTATATATGTTACCGTCACATTCATTAAAGCTCGATAATTCAATGTATATTGAACTGTGGAATGAACGAACAACGTCGTGGGATTGTTCGATTGAACATACCTATAGATTATATTTCTTATGATCAATGTTCTGAATCATCTAAATATTTTATCAAGTCTGAATACCGAATTTATCCATAGCATTCTTATCCATCTCAATTATTATGCACGCGATTCTTAGACAACGTATAAAATAATTTTAAAGTGGTCTCTATTCCTATCTTTTTCCTTTATTCGAAAATATTATATTGAAAATATTATAATTTATGTTTGAAATAGGATGCAATATTATCATCATTTTGTTATCATTTTTCTTTCATTTTCATTTTGTATTCGTCTTCTTTCATTTTGGCTCTTGTAAAGATCTATATAAACAATATTTCTAATATGTCAGGAAAACAGAAAGTCTAGTGAGAAAAATCCAATATTTTTCAAAATTTATTTATTTTATCTGGAATCAATCATCCGATTTTGAAATAGTATATTTGAATTGCTTCGATATTTTTTTTATATGTTCTCTGGAATTACGACATAGAAACGGTGATGTCATGTTCGTGACACTAACGGTCACTTTTCGAGTATCTCTCGTACGTTATTTGCCAACAGCTGCAATGACAAGAATGAGATATCTCTCTCTCTCTCTCTCTCTCTCTCTCTCTCTCTATACACACACACATTACCTACGTATGCAAATATCTGTATGTTATATATATATATACACATGTGTGTGTATGTACGCATGTATGTATATGTATATATGTTATACGTAAATGTATAAAAAGAAAGAAAGAGAAAGAAAGAGAGAGAGAGAGAGAGAAAGAGAGAGAGAGAGAGAGAGAGAGAGAGGGGAGAGAATAGCACGAGCGTTAATACATATTACGGTAGAACACGTACTACTATCCATCCGATGATGCTTTGTATTCTAGGGTACTCTCGTGGTAGACAATAAGCTCGATTGCGGTACAACTCGGACACGTCATTGGTAGTTCAAGTACCAAACGCTATGCGCTTACATGTACTATATGCTGTACCAGTGTCGTGTTACATTCTGCGATATATACGAATTTGTATATATATTGCTAATGCAGAATGGAAAACATTGACTTTAGATTCTTCTCTACTTCTTAAAATCTTCCTTTCTTCTAGAATAAGACTCCGATCAAATGATTATATGCAATGATAATAATCGAAGGTATATCGTTACATCCAAAAATGTTACAATTTTTTGTTTTTAATTGTCAACGTGTGTATACTTGTATATATATATATATATATATATATATATATATATATATATATGTATGTATTGTTATAAAAGTACTTTTCTTTCGTAGGATTCGTGGAGATCGATTTTACCGATGTGAAATATCGACGTGTACTTTAATTAAAAATCTGTCCGAACCGTTACACGAAACGGGGTCGATTCTTTTGCGTTTCTACGCTAACAGCTAGTAGTTTGATCAATAAGATTAAAAAAAAAAAAACAAAACAGTATTATACAATATCTATATGTCTAACGAGATCGGCTTTGGCTAATTTTACATTTGTTATACTTGTAAAAATATTCATAAATAATATATGTAAGTGTAAATAAAGAGATGAAAATTTTAGAAGGAAATACTTGGCGGTTATGTTAAAAAAGCCCATTTAATCGTTTCCCCATGAAGAGACGAGCTATCATTGTACACGAAGCTAGCGGTTCTTTATTAGTATTCACAGGGTTCTCTCTCTTTCTATTTTTGTCTCTTTTTCTCTACGTTCGTCATAATCAATCTGATTGTCACAGGAGTCGCAATAAACGCACGACCATGCGACCGAATACTACAGTTATTTGTAAATTGTTCTCTAATGGTAAAAGGCTTTCGTTTAAATTTGTATTCTGATTGTTGATAGGCGAAGGGAATGATAAAAAATCATCCGCTGGTTATTTATCTCTTTATCGTTCTCGTTTTCGTTCTCTCTCTCTCTCTCTCTCTCTCTCTTTCTCTCTCTCTCCCTTTCTCTTTCTCTCTCTTCCACTCTCTTTTTGGCTCGCTCCGCTAATTTCGTTAAATGGACGCTCTGCTCGGCTGGTGTGAGAAGTGGAGGAAGCCGGAAATTAAACGAGGATTTAAATGTAACGCTTAAACGCTCTCCCCCTGTGAAAATATTAGTACACGTGTCTGTGCATTCGTCTATATATGTATTTGAGTGGACAGTAATATCGTTTGAATCTTTATTTTTTCAAGGTCTAGAAAAGAACTAGAAAAAATTACGTTGAACTTTTATGTGTTAATCATTAATTAATCTTTTGATTTATCTTATTTCAAAATATTCTTCAAATACGAATGACCATCATATTTTGTATGAAAACAAAAAAAAAAACTTTCTCCTTTTTTTCTTTTAATCTGGATAAAAATGCTAAAAGAGGATTAAAATATTGTGATCCTACTTAAATAATTAAATTTAAATAAATATTCTGATTTATGTATCAGATTTAACGATTTCCGATGAGCCTGTTACAAATCTACTCAATTTTCGTCTAAATTGGAAGTAAGCTCACGTAGCACGATGGTCGCGAATGAAAACGATCGGACGACATCCCGTATCAATTATACTCTATCGTTTCAATTGAATATGCAAATTAATTACGTTACATGGCACGACGTTCGATCCGATCATTGCACAGCCGTAACAAAATGTTATGAGGTGATTAATAAACGATATCGATATCATTACTCTCTATCGGGGAATATGATTTTTGGCATGATACGCTCTCATCGATATCAGTGTGGGTCATTTCTGATGACAAGCAATGTGAAATAATCAATATCACGTTAACATGATATCTAATTGACATTTTTAATGTATGTATTTATTGTCATGAGGGACATCAGTTCATCGACGATTCATTTCTCAGACAATTTCAATAACAATTATAAATAAATATAAGAGAGTATCGGTTTTTTGTTTATCGAAAAAAGAAAAAAAGTTTAAAATACGTCAGATCAAAATATCAATTTTCATAGAGTTAGCACGACGAAGTGAAGGATTGAAAAATAACATTTAAAGTTGAAGTTTGTTTGATTATCGATCGAGATCTTTTTGAAACTCGATCAACGTGTCCTTTTTTATAGTCTTTCTTTTAGCTCGTGATGCTGAGAGTGGAACTCTTTTGTAACTGTCAGCAAATAATTTCACTGTGCCGTGTGTACTACGTATATCGCGAGAATAAACAACTTGAGTAATTGCTTCTTTGTTCGGGCGCGTTCAATTACGTGCCGTGATTCAAGATCTAAATGGGTGGGAGGAAAGAGAAAATGGGTAAGTGAAAAGGAGTAGAGATTTGGGTCGAAAAAATTTTCAAAAGTTTGCCTGTTTACCTTCGCAATTTTTCGTTAATGTTTAAACACATCAAAGTAATTATGCCATAACGTCCAATTAAAATTACGTTTTAATCGGATTCTTTGAATTTTTATTTCGTAAAAATAATATTACATAATAACAGATGTCAATACTTATGAGTCATAGGTATCGGAAGTCATTATGATTGACGTTCGACTTTGACATCTCATTAAGCATTAAATTAAATGACACTTTGTAATATAAATGGTCCTAACTTCGTTGAACGCGAGCGGCTCCTTAAGTACTTTCACGGCTGGTCGGGTGAACGTCTTAAAAGGAGTCAGCCTGACTCTATTAGGAAGTCGCCATATTGAATGCAGGGACTCCCTACTAGAGTCAATTTGACCCCAGTTAAGTTCAATCTTCTCTCTTCTATTTTCTCGCCGTCGAATACCGGCTGTCCGTTCTTCTCGTCCCTTTCGTTCTTCTTCTTCTTCTGCTCCTTTTCTCTCTCTCTCTCTCTTTCTCTCTCTCTCCCTTTCTTTCTTTCTGCTTTTTCCTCTTCTCGTTTCCCTTTTTTCTCTACTATCTTTACTCAACTGTCTTTTCTCCCTTCTTTTCCTTCTCTTCTGCGACATCAATTTCGACACCTAGTAGGAAGATACCCATGTTAAACACGGTGAGACGATCGATCAGCCCGATCTTAATTACAACGCTAGAAGTTAATCACCCCTTCGAGCATTTATGCACCTCTACCTACCTAGATCGTACTAGTCTCGTTTTACACGCGTATCATAGCACCCCTTTTTAATGGAATCGCTTGAAAAGAAAATATTTTCCCTTTACGAGACACGACATCGTTAGATTTTTGACTTCGCTTTTTTCTTTTCTTTTCTTTTTTCTTTCTTCTTCTTCCTTCTTTTTTTTTATTTTTTTTTTATTCATTAATACCCGATATTATTTCAAGAGGTTCCATTTACGAGGCATGACTACAAGGTCTACATTTTGTTCTCATCAAATAGAAGTGCGATGTAAACGTTGTTCTTTTACAAATATCAATTGTACAGCGACAAGAAACTTTGAATTGTTCTTTTACTAATTAACAGCGTTTAGTTTAATTAATAACTTTTACTTTGGGCTCGTCTGGTAAAGTGCGATACTTATAGTTAGCTCCATTTCAGCATAATATATCTTTGATTTTATCTGGAAAGGAAGAAGAAAAGAATAATATTGTTTTATTTTATAAGTTATAATAAAAAAAAAAAAAAACAAGAAGAAAAATAGATGCAATTCTTTCTTACCTGCAAGATCTTCATTCCTATTCATTTTTATGTATCACTTTGAACTAGAGATAAAATTTGATAAAACTTACCTTTCTGTCTCTCTTGATTTTGATTCGGCAAATAACGGCAAAGAGAGTTCAAACGCGTTTTCGAATGATTTAAGTTCACGTTATTTCACGATTCCTGCATTTGTCGTTCAATTCGCTCAAATATCCATCCATACTTTTCCTCTCTTTCTATCTCTCTCTTTTTTTTTTATTTTTGTCTACCTTACTCATAGTTCCTCTTAGAAACGAATTTCACTGCCATTTTATTGACACCAGTCAGCGTTCTCGAGACACGTCGATGTTTCTACGGGTCATGAATTTGCGAAATTGGAAAGCTGTCTGTCTCATCTTTTCTTATATCTCGCCTCTTCTCTTTCACCGTTTCTTCCACGTGAATTTTTCGTTTGTTTTATATTCCTTGAGTTTTCTTTTGTCGTCCAATTGCTGATTCGCGAGATATAGTGAAAGTACGACAGAACTTCTAAAATTTGTAAGAATATTTGTAACTTTTGAATACTGTTGGCGGATATATGTATAAGTTTAGTAGCTTGCAAAACAATGTTAAATCTGTTTCTATTTTTGTTTCTATTTTTGTTTCTATTTTTGTATCGTTTTATTTGTAAATACTGAGAAAAGTGTGTTACGTATGTCCGTTCTTTCTTTTTTTATTTTTGTTATTATTTTGTTTCTTTTCACTATTATTATTATCACATATTAATATATTAGTTTATATTATTTAATATATCCTATACGTACGTATTATTTAAAATAGCCACAAAAAATAGAAATTAATTTTTCTTCTCTTAATTACTCTTAATTTTTTCTTATAATAAATTCTTATAAAATGATTTCGAAGAGAAAGGAACGAAGATCAATCAGTTTAGATTTTTCAAAAAATATTTTTCATTTTTCCAAGATCCGTTGAAGATCCGTATAACTAAATGAATTTTCTCGCCTCTATATCATAATATATCATAGAAAATGAGTTTTAAAAAATGCTCGTCGGCGAATAACTGCGAGGTTCCGTATCTTTTGATACCCGAAGGGTGCAATTTATTTCAAGAATCTATCCTTCTTTTTTATTGTTTTACTTGAATAAATCTAAAATGGTTTTGCCGTTTTTCACAGAGCTTTATGAACGCAGGTGATAAGTCGGCCTGAACTAAAATATTTTATTACTTCCATCATTGCTGGTTTTCTTTTTTTGTATATGTTATGTGTGTGTGTGTGTATGTGTGTGTGTGTATGTTATTTGCCGAGCATACGTACTAACATTTTTAAATCTACCAAGAAATCGATCGACCTTATTCGAATGCGATCGGTTACGAAGATATTTTAACTCAATAAGGCTTCGCGCTTATCAGTCTTCCGTAATTTGCATTCGAGCATGTCGTTAACGTTATAAATAAATAAAGAAGGAAGCTTCTGGGATGAATATTCGTCACGTTTTCTCTACGCAAAAGTAATTATGTATAATTAGTAGATATAACGCGTTCACTTAAACTCATTATTGATTATTCCTTCAAGCAAGATTCACTTTTGATGTCTTTCTCTCTCTCTCTCTCTCTCTCTCTCTCTCTCTGTCTCTCGCTCTCTCTCTCTCTCTGTCTCTCGCTCTCTCTCTCTCTCTCTCTCTCTCTCTCTTTCTCTTTCTTTCTCTTTCTCGCTCTCTTATTTCCTTCTTTACCTTCTTTATAATTTTAATTGAAAGGAATAATAAATAAACGTAACCGTCCGATCGTTAATGATTAATTTCGAATAGTATCATCTTCTTTCTTTGTCCTTAATAACTTTACTAGAATATTATAACAACTGTTATAAAAACAAATATTGATTTAACATTTAACATCTCTAGGGATTATATAACAGGGGTTAGCCAAATACGATGATTTTTTTATATTTCCGATATTTCTGACACGTCGATTAAATTGATATTTAATCAAAATAATTTAATTTGTTTTAACTTTAATAATTTTTTCAAGTCAAATTATCGCTTAATTGGATAATTAACGAACTTCTTTCTAAAACGATATTTTGTAATTATTAATTATGTTGATTTTGAATCTACGATCATGACTTTCTTGTATCTTTGACACTGTGATACGTTACACGAAACATCAAAGCTTATGCACCTCTGATTCGTATGGCATCCTTCACGTAACGTTTCGCATTTCGCCTCGCGAAATTCGATGCCGGATATGTACGGCGTGTTTGCTTTTAAAGGCTGCCTGCTTCTATCTACGCTACACGTTAACTGCATTCGAGATTATCGTTTGCACTTTTGCATCGTCATTGGGTAATATTAGTTGCGTGCACACCCATAATAAACGACGATGTCATTTACCCGATTAAGTTTTATATGTATAAGAAAATTGGTCGTGCTATGTTCTTTTTTCTATTTTTTTTTTTTTTTTTGAAGCGTAATATCGATAAAAGCAAAATAATTTATATTGTATGATAAATATTAGGATTGGGTGTTATGCCTAGAAATAGACAATATTTCGTACTTTATCGTATCTTTTTTGTTCTTTTATGTATTATATATATGAGTATATATATGCGTATGTGTGTGTGTGCATATATATATATGTAGAGAGAGAGAGAGAGAGAGAGAGAGAGAGAGAGAGAGAGAGAGAGAGAGAGAGAGAGAGAGAAAGAGAGAGAGATATTGGAAGAAATTATAATTCGTGTTATCGAGTAATTATTTACACTGGACATCGCCCCATTATCTATCAGTAAAACACTTTTATAAATCTTTAAGATAAGCAATCTATTTATATTGTACATACAATCATATGTAGCTTACTATTAGTCTTCGAATATATTTACAGATTACTATAAAAAAGTCGATCATTGTTACATAAAATAATTAATTAATTAATAATAAAAAAAAATCAATTTATGTGATTCCTTTTATATTTTTATTTTCTTTCTTTTATTCCCCTTTTCAATGACTTTTTCTTGAAAAGCTATTACATGACTTGCGAAATGACGTATGTCCTTTTCACGGACATTTAACGTGTAGGCGTTATATCGTGAATAGAATCATAGTCTACGGGGAACAGAAAGAAAAAGGGTTTTACCAGCGAGATTCAATAAAGTACATAATAAAGTACATCGACGCGTGTTGTATCGACGAACCGACACATCGACGGAGGTCGACAACGCGCAATAATGTCGTTCACTTCCGTTATTTCTCGATAAAAGGAAGATGTCGACTCGTGTGTTTTACTTTCGCTGCGATTTTCCAGTCAAGATAGAAAAGGACGTTTTTATTATCTTGTATCCCCCATTTGTGGATTTTTATATTATTTTGTTTTATTTCATTTTATTCTAATTCTTTTATTTTCTTTATAATATAGAGGAAATTGTCATAAGAATAGAGAAAAGCTTTCAATGTGAAAATCGAATCGTTTTCGGTTCATTGTCGATAAATAAGAAAAAAAGAAAGAAAGAAAGAAAGAGAGATCATTTTTTATCGAAGGATAATTTAAGTTTTGCCTTTCGAAGTATTCATGGCATACGTACATACGTATACAAGTATGTATTCATTAAAATTACATGGCAATCCATATATGGCAGAATCGTTGATATCGTTAAGATAATTTCTTCTTCTCCTTAAACCGCACACGATCATCGATCGTACGATTTTCGACGATTCCTTCGTGGCTCCATCGTGATTTCAATCTTTTAATTATCCGATTATTTACGCTATTCCGTATACTATCTCGAGTGTTCGAATTTTACGATAGAACGTGCCGATAAAAATTTTTTCAAAATATTTTACTTCTGTTTATGGGATTTTTTTTGTGTTTATCTTTTTTATAACTATTTTTTCTTCCCCCCCCCCACTCCCCTCCCCTCCCCCCTTCTTTTTATAAAAGAACAAGTATTTCGATGAGATAATTCGAGTTGAAGGAAAGAACAAAGGAAGACACCGTCTTTCGCTAAAGTTGGTCATACTTTTTAACAAAGCCACGGCGAAAGTTCTTCGGTTAAAGGATAGTCCCTTTTCCACCGAAGACGCGAAAGCTTTTAGATCCTTCCGCGACGTAAATTACAGCTGGCGCGCTGCTCTTTCCAGTCCGCTAAATTGACTCGCCGCTCTTAAGCGGCTTTACAATCCTACGAAAGTTCTATCCCGTCTATTCTAGCCTGTCGGCTATAAATTATTCTTCTTTTCTTTTTTTTGTTGTTTTCTTCGCTATCTCTCTTTTTTTCTTTCTTTTTTAGCGATCCATTCCGCTTCGGCCGGTTGGGGTATCTAGCCGAGAAATTAAAAGTTTCGAGAAATTTTCTAGTTAACCTGTGAAACAAAAAAAAAAGAAAAGAAAAGAAAAGAAAGAAAGAAAGAAAGAAAAAGATCTTTCAACGAAAGATCATGAAAATTGTATAGATTTTTTTTTTGTCGAACAAGAAAAGAAGTAAAGGGATACATTGAATTAGGTCACCAATTATCGTGAATTTCGAATTTCGATTTTACCTATTTCTCTCTCTCTCTCTCTCCATCTCTCTCTCTCTCCCTCTCTCTCTTTCTCTTTATTTCTTTCTCTTTGATAGAAATTCTTGTAAGAACCACATGAATTGAATTTTTAATCAGGAAGATGTAGTTTGCTCCACTTCATTATATTCAAACGTCCCATTCACTAGGATGAGGTGCGCCGTTTTGTCTCCATTGTTTCATTGGTAGCGTAACGAGACGACAGAACGTCTGTTGGAACTTAGCCAGTGTCTGGAAGATTTTTAATTAATTGTCCGAGTTAATTGAGGACCGAAAAGAAAGAGAGAAACACGAGATCTTACAAAAATTCTTTCCTACTTCTTACATCTTTTAAACGTCGAATTGTCGTCTTTAAATCTGCTCTCTCTCTCTCTCTCTCTCTCTCTCTCTCTTTCTTTCTTCGAAAGGCTACCTTCATTTTCTTAAGTGATTAAAAAAGAATGTGAAAAATGAGATGAAAAAAGAGACAAAGATAAAAGATCTTTCTTTATTCATCTGATCTTCTTCGTTGCATTGTAATATCGTTTATAGTGAATAAGAAAAGAATTCAAGAATCGGAACGATATTTTGTAATAAGAACGACGACGATCATTATGAGGTACATCGACAAATTGGTCTCCAGAGAGATGTACCGTTTGTTTCATCGTTAATTGCAGTTTCAAATCGTCTTTATCGACAACTCTCTCTCTCTCTCTCTCTCTCTCTCTCTCTCTCTCTCTCTCTCTCTCCCTCTCTCTTTCAGCAAAAATCTCCTTGTTTTAGACGATCATCATATAATCAGATCCACTATGATTTCAGCTCGGATACGGTTATCAGAATGAATTTTTTCAGTCTGTAAGAACGTCGACAGTCAGAGATAATGAGTATTGCTCAATCATTTACGTAAGTAGATCATAAATTATTTGTTCTTATTCTATATATTATAAATAATTATAAGCATGTTCATTAGTTTTTTATGTATGTAGAAAATAATTTGCGCGTTCATACTTTTTCCTTGAAAAATAGAACATGGATTATATTATAACATTAATTTATAAAAAACATTGTTAATTAGTTATTGTTATTATAATTATTAATTGTTAGATAATTTATAACAAATTGTTTAGGACAAATTATGAAATATATATATATATATATATATATATGTATATATTTTTACTTATTTGTTAAAGATAAGATCAAGTTCAATATGTACTTACGAATTTGAGTTAATTTCAATAGCCAAGTTTCGTTCCATTAGTTTCCAATACTACTCTGAACCAATAATGTAATATTTGCAATATATTCAATCTATACAGGTTGGTTTCGAATTCTAGAACGAGTACTTGCAGGTCTCGAAAATGTACTTATTCGATTATATGTATTATTATATGTATTATTCGATTTTAAAAAGAATCGAAGCTTTCACAAATAATAAATAATAGAATCTTGAAAAGCAGAATTCTATAATTTTTTCTAAGTTTTAAGTAATGCATTTCGTACAATGACCCAAAGATGTGCGTAACATGTATAACAAAAATTTGCAACAAATATATTGCAAATCTCATTAATCACGACAAAAATGTTTTCAAAGAAACTAAACGTTATAATACTATTTTACACGTAGAAACGTGCCTATACGAGAATTTTGTATATTCTTATAAGTTCAGTTATTTATTGTTTTATTATTATAATTGAATCATGTTTAAAGAGTATCGTTATCGATTTTGATGATAGCAAAAGAACAATGATTTTGAATAGCATATAATTTATGATACGATAATTTATAAAGTGTTTTTGAGCTTACTTGAGGCTATTTGATATTATTGCTTTTACTTTCTGAAAATACGCATAGAAAGTTTGAATTTCCTTTAGATACGATTGTAAATATTTAGAAATATTATTTTTATAGTCCGAAATATTTATAGAGGTTACAAATCCAATTAATCAAAGTTCAAATCTAGTTTTGCGAGGTACTCCATTCGTTTACTACTATTTGTATACACATTAATTATATAGCGTTAATTAAAAAAAATTAATTATGAAAATTGTTTATAATAAATTATTAAAAATATACATATCTACTTGTATAAACATCGATTATATAGCATTAATTGAAAAAAGAAAGAAAAATGATTTACGAAAATTTGTTATATCAAATTGTTTATAACAAATCGTTAATAATTATTTTTAAAAACATGACGAAAAGATAGAAAAAAATTTATCCTTTAAAATGGTCTTTATTTTAAATCTCTAAAATTTCCAATTTTGGGGATAATCTCATATAAATTAAAGATGTTTATATTGACCCACTGACCTATAATATAATTCCACATGGGCTCATTGACACAATGACCTATATAAATTCTTGGAATTTACGTGAGCTTATCAGTTGGTCAACGTAAGCAGTTTTTCTCTATTATCATATTACGCATAGATATATTAAAGGGACGTACGAATTATAAATGGCGATCTCTCGAAATGATATCTAAAAATCGTAGAGACTTCGAAAAAAAAACCTTTTTATAAAAAGAAGCGAACACATTTTTTTTATTAATTTAAAACCAAGATCATTTAAACTTATCGTATTTGAAACATATGAAAATATCAGGCAAAAGAGTAATATATATATATATATATATATATATATAATATATATCGAAATATATTATATTAAAAGAGAAAATTTTATTATTAATCAATTAAAGAAGATATCAATATTCTTTACTATCTTTCGTAATATCGATTTTGTAATAAATGAAGTTACCAACCGAACGGAAGATAGAAATCGAATAACGGTCGTTAATAAACAGTAAAAAGGGCCTCGCGGGCTTCTCATCAGGTTGCGTCGATGTTGTTAGCATCGTCATACTCGTCGTCGTCGTTGCCGTCGTCACCATCGCTGTCGTTCGATTCCGCGGAGAGAATCCAATCGCGTAACAAGATATCGAGATGCGAGAGTTTGCTTAACGAGAGGAGATAATATTTCACAGAACGAGACTGCGGTGACAATTCGATGAGCTCGATATCGTCATTACGTTACCGTTCTCTCTCTATGATTTCTCGAATGTATCATCCTCGTCATCATTGTCATTGTCATAGTCTATGATTTCTCGTTGTCGGAGGTTTTAGACTCCGTGCGAAAGCAGGCCTTGATTACGCTTTGGCTCGGAAATTCCCATGAGAGTGATAGCGCGAGCGAGTAGACGAACGAATAAGCGAGCCAGGAAGAGTGTGTATGTATGTGTGTGAGAGAGAGAGAGAGAGAGAGAGAGAGAAATGAGAATCGAATTGCGGTCGTAATTTTGTGGAGGAGTGGCCGAGCGAATGATCGCGAGTACCAATAATTATCCTAATTGCAGGCAATACGCGTGTCTGGTGTAAACAATGATCCTCAATTGGACATTCGTTGAACGTCCTACATGAAACCCGTGGAAGATATCCTCTTTCTTTTTGTATTTATGACATCTTTGAGTTACTTTTGTTACAAACTAGAAAAAATATTGTTATTAAAAATCTATCGATCGTGACATCGGTTTATTAATAAAATTCACATGTGCTATCTATGAGTATTTCTTTTTTTCTTTCTTTTTCTTTTTTTTTCAAATGATATAAACAAGCAGAGATTAAAGATTAATTATTCAGTTTTTTTAAAGAATCATGAATCAATTCAAATAATTTGTTGATTTCTACGAATCTTGTTAGACGAAACGAACTAATCGTGAAATCTAATCGGTACTTCGTTCAGATTTTGAGAATCCTATTCTGTCTATCCCTGTCTATCGCTTTACGTCATGTATTTTCTGCAATCTCTCTCTCTCTCTCTCTCTTTCTTTTTCTCTCCCTCTTTATAACAACCATCGATCTCATCTGGGTCATGTCAGAGCCGTTGTGATTCTGGCATTCGACGGAAGAGAGAAAAAGGGAGTGAGTGAGTGAGTGAATGAGAAAGAGAGAGAGAGAGAGAGAGAGAGAGAGAGAGAGAAAGACAACATCGTTGGATTGACAATGAGTACTCTACGATTTCGCCTGATATTCTCTTGTTTTTATCCCTTTTGTCCTCCTGTCCTTTCCGTCGCTCGATTTTACGGTGAACCAGCATGAGAAAAAGAAATATAGAGAGGTAAAAATACAAAGAAAAAGAAAAGAAAAATCATAGTATTATATTTTTAATATATTCGATCGTTATAGAAAAACTCTCTACATTTTTGTCTTCTCATTCATAAGGTTACATGCGCAATATCAATCAATTGTTGATGATAATGTTAACGAAAGATCGAAAAAACAGACGAACCAAATTAATGATACGAATTTGTTGATATCTATAAATATCTTAGGAACTGTCGAATAGAATAAATGTCAAGGAAATAGTTATAATAATGGAGTTACTTTCAAAAAAGAAAAAAGAAAAAAAGAAGGAAAAGAAAAAAATATTGAATGGATCTCTTATTACAAAAGTCGAAATCGAAATTAATATGAATTAGAACGTTTATTAGAATTCCTGTTTTATCTAGAACAGTTAAACATTTTGTTCGGTTCTCTTTCCAATTCTCTTTTATATAATAATTTAAAATAGTTATTTTCGAAATCGTTTCAGTTTTTGAACTTGCTTTGATTCTTAGGTTTTCTTAAAAGAAATCGTGCATAATAGACTTTCGACATTAAAAATGGTTAAGACAAAAATAAAAATCCATCCCATGTCCGTAAACAATCAAGTCTACTTCGTAAAGCTTCGTCAAAATTATAATGTTTGATCTTAGGGAGGACTTTAAGTAGAAGGTAGTCACGTCGGACTCTTTGAAGGCTGTATACACTAATGTCTGAACTTTAAAGAAATTGCTTCTAGTGTATTTGATTCAATATATTTCATTGGTCACAACGCGACTAAGCGAATTGCCTGCAGATCGCTCGAGTTTTCGTGGTTGCCGACAATTCGTTCATATTATATATTCTTTCGAATACAATAAACATCAGCAACTGGTCGGGAGAGAGAGAGAGAGAGAGAGAGAGAGAGAGAGAGAGAGAGAGAGAGAGAGAGAGAGGGAGAGAGAGAGAAAAGAATATTTATTCAATTAAAAAATTACAACGAATAATTAGCATATTCTTGTATTACGACGAAACATACGAAGTTAAAAGTTCAGAAATATCGTCCTTGTTTTGTCTTCTCATTTAAAATGATAAAACTGTATTTTACAAAAGAACGAAAAAAGAAAAAGGAAGAATAAAAATAGCAAATAGATCTTTTGCAAAAGAATTCTACTTTGTATAGGTCCAAGGGACGTAAATAATAATTAGTTCTCGGTGTTGACGAAACGTTATAGAGCATTAGTGGAAGGATACAATATAATGGAAAAGAAGTACGAGTGGTATCATATGAGAGAAGTTACGCTTTTACCAGCGTGTATTTCGTTTCAAGTTTTTTCTCCTCTTCCGAGCATATTTTTTTTCTCCCCTTTCATTCTTTCCTTCTCACTCTCTCTCTCTCTCTCTCTCTCTCTCTCTCTCTCTTTCTCTCACATACACACACACAATACTCCGACCTTTTCAACACGGAGGGAACCAATTTCATTAATTACTTCGGCCGCGAGAAAATGCATTTGGCGTTGGTATTCGAGGGATGTTGATGGTGGCTCTACTACTATTACAGAAAAAAAGGAAAAAAAGAAAAAACAAAAAAAGAAAAAGAAACAAAGAAGAGGTAGGAAAAAAATGGTCGGAATGAAAAGAAAAAAAGAATAAAAGAAATAAAGAAGAAGGGTAACCACGCTTAAAGGAAACGAGTTACGCGTCGTGTCCGATAAACATTTCCATTTCACGGGCCTAGCTGACGAGCTTGCGTTTCGTTTCGTTCCGTTCCGTTTCCTCCTCTTTTTTTTGAATATTTTAACACGCTTCTACAAATGTGCGAGTCCTTTTGACTTGTTCGTTTGACTCTTTTTTTTAAATGTCAGAGAGAGAGAGAGAGAGAGAGAGAGAGAGAGAGAATGTGTGTTTGTGTACGTAAAATGACTAAGCTTTGTACTTAGCAAAACTGACATACATGACGGTTTGCCTTTGTTTCAATTATTTATGCATTTCAAAGTTTCAATTTTCTGTTTGTTTTTTTTTTTTAAATTGCTTTATGTGGTCATAGTTAATGAAGGAGATTGGGAGCGGGAAAAGAAAAACAACATTATTTCGTAAATTGCAGAATCTCGTTTAGCACTCGTCTTTCTCTCACGCAAATTACGAATAATAATAATAATAATAATAATAATAATAATAATAATAATAATAATAATAATAATAATAATAATGATAATAATAATAATAATAATAATAATAATAATAATAATAATAATAATAATAATAATAATAATAATAATAATAATAATAATAATAATAATAATAATAATAATAATAATAATAATAATAATAATAATAATAATAATAATAATAATAATAATAATAATACTAACAACAGAAACAACAAGAATAATAATGGCCATGATAATAGTAACAACGACAATGACAACAACAATCACAACAACAACAATAATAATAATAAAAATAATAGTAATGATGATGATGTTGATGATAAATACAAAATCTAAGATAAGTTTTCCTTAAATTCGGACACATACGGATGTATTTGAAAAATTATTATCGTAATAATAAAAATATCCTAAATATATAGTTTATAGATTCTTCAATAAAATCAATAGCATTCTCCTTTAAACTTGTTGGAATAAAATTCGTTCGGAAGAATGTTTTAAATAATAATAATAATAATAATAATAATAATAATAATAATAATAATAATAATAATAATAATAATAATAATAATAATAATAACAATAATAATAATCTGTAATAATGAATTACAGATTGGACGATTTGATTAAGACAACGAGTTGATTATAAACGGAGAAAGGGACGAATACATTTTCGTCACAATCGATACAGAATTGCACGATCTTCTTGAAAACGTGCATTTTAACTAATATTCCTAACAGACCATTAGCGTTCTTAAGATAATACTTGTGATCGTTCGATATCGTTTCGTTTGTGATCGTATACACGTATCTACATACATATGCACGTATATATACATACATATATATATATATATATATATAAGTATGTATGTATGTATGTACATGCATTCGTATGTATGCGTGTATGTATATACATAACAATTCCTGAAACCATCGAGGTCCAAATGGGCCGTACAGAATCGTACTCATGCTTTATAATACATGCATCGTGTCCACCAAAAGTATTATAATTCATGTCGCGTACGATTATTTGCATGGCACCTCGGAGAAGAGGGAGCATTGTCTCGCACGATGATTCCCATTGATCAAACGTCCAGAACAAACGAGAATCCAGTCGTTAGCGCTAATTAGCATGCCGATTATCGACGGTTCAGCTGCGTACGAAACGAACACAGCCAACCAATCGTTTCTCGAATTATGCTAATGTCCGAGAACAGCGAATTTCGAAATTTATTATTCTCGTTCGTATTCTGTTACGATTTAATTATTAGCTTTATTTTTTTTCCGAGCTATGTCGTTACTCTTATTCCATAGAAAAAAATCTCTTTT
Organism: Vespa mandarinia; assembly: GCF_050613455.1. Lineage (NCBI taxonomy): Eukaryota > Metazoa > Arthropoda > Insecta > Hymenoptera > Vespidae > Vespa > Vespa mandarinia. The sequence goes on along the minus strand of NC_140811.1, from coordinate 11,913,820 downwards.
ATCGACTTTTTCGATAATTAATTATGAGATATGAATATTTCTCGATTACTATGTAAATGAAGTAAATAAAGTTTTACTTGTGTGATCAGAAAAGAGAAAAACATTGTTTTTCGTATTTATTGTTATATCGAAAAAAAGAATCTATACATTTATAAACATACTAATCGATTTTTATAATTTTTATTATAAGGTAAGTGTTTTATGATTGATTTTAAGAAAAATGATTATACTTTTTATAACACCCATATTCATTTCATATTTTCACTTTTCTTTCTTCCTCTAACGTTAACAATTCACAAAGTATTTTATATTCCCACTTAAGGTATACCCTCCACTTGGCAAAACGCATACGTGAATTTTAATTAGAATCCATTATCAATGATTATACATTAGCATAAGAGTTTCGTGACTCGTTGGTTATCACGACACGTCTTTGATTAAAGTTATTATATTTTTATGCTTGATTTATGCTCGACTCTTGTTGACGAAGTAGGCCGATGATATAGAATAATTACAAGAACTCACTTTCTTAGATATCTGCACCTTTTTTACAATGCAAATAACATAATAATTAAATCGATAATGATTGTAATATTTTCTTTAAAAATTCATATTTCAAATTTTAAACGAAGAAAATTTCCAAATAAATAAACAATAATCTCTATAATTTATTTTCCTTTTTTTCTTTGATTAATCCGATGTTCAAGGATGTACAATGAGCTAGCTATTCTTAAAGAAACGAATGATTAAATTCCGAGAAAGAAGCGTGCAAAAATGTTTAATCCTAGATAAAAGAAGTTTAGAATGTTAACGGCGTTTGATATAACTATTATCGACGTCACTGATGCAGTCAGGTGTTCGGTTTAAGCCAGGAAAGATATCGTGAGAATTCAGAGTAATGGAAGTCATACGTCTCTACAATTTATTGGAATATCAATGTGCCTCCAAGACCACTCTCGTCGTCTCTACCACCCTCGCTACTAACACCGTTGTCGGAAACATGAACGTAACACCCAGCGTCGAGGGAGAATACGTATTTCAATGTAGACTTGATGCTGTACGATATGAGAAGATTTTATCATTCTAAGAAATGAACAGAAATGAGGGTGTGAGAGGAGTACTGTTGTACAGAAACAAGTGGATAGTTTATGGGATGAGTTTGTTCGGATGTTTGTTAATATTCCAATAAGACATCTTCATATAATTTACTTTGTCCCGTCGTGCTACTTGAAAAATAAGAAATCCATACGCGTAGATTACGCGTGAGCATATTGATGATTTACAAACTTTAATAAAGATTGTTTAAATCAGATCATTTTCTTTTGTGATCGATAAAAAATACATTGAAATGGACGGTCAACTATGAAATACATAGAAACTGAGAGCTTAACGTTGGAACGATTTTACCGATAGAGGATTTTTTGTTGGATGGTTTGTCGAAGGTACCCGATCTCTTCAATGGCTTTTACATTGGAAGAAAAACGAAGGCCATTTTTCCAACGAATCATGGGATTTCAAATATTTTTCATTCTTTTTAGAAAACTCGAGTGATCTGATCGATGGGTTGAGAGAGAGAAAGAGAGAGAGAGAGAGAAGGGAGGGATGGAAAAGGAAAAAAAAGGATAAAAAAGAAAGAAACAGAGAGACAGAGAGAGAGGATAGAGAAGAAAAAATATGGATAAAAAAGAGAGAAAGAAACAAAGAGAGAGAGAGAGAGAGAGAGAGAGAGAGAGAAAGCATCGTTGGTAAAGTGACTTTTTCTGACCTTGTCTCTGATCTCCTGTCGCATCTTTTCTCGTTCTTCTTCCATTTTGCGGTGTTTCTCTTTCCTCCTCTCCTCGGCTTCCCTGATGGCTTCTTGCCTTTCCCTTTCGGCTTCCTCCTCCTTTTCCTTGTCATCTTCGTCTCCTCCTTCGCCACCGACCGCTCCTAAACAAAAAAAATTTTCATTAATATTGTAAAATGATTTGTTAAATCATATGTTAAGAATATTCGTTCCATTTTTATTATTTTAAAAATGTGCAATTATTCAGATTCATTCTTTTAACGTGTATTTAAAAATTCATATTTTAATAATGATTACTAATTAACGATCGACGAATTGAATTCCCTCATGTCAAGAACGATCGTTTACGCATATTCAAACGTAAATAGCAAATAATGGTCCTTATATTTTATTCATCGTTCGTACGTTGTATTACTTCCTACGCCTTTGGTAAACCACAAGTATCTTACAATTAGTTACAGTTAATAGACGAACACCGATACGGCGGTATCCTTAGGGAATCGAGTCGATAAATGGTCTTGCTTACCATCAACACACCATTCTCCTTGAACACTGTCTTTCAAATTAACTAGCTATCCTTTATTATCTCTCTCTCTCTCTCTCTCATTCCCTTTCTATTAACCTCATATATACTTCCTAGGGTCCATTGAAGTAATTAAAATATTCGTTTGGATTATTCGAATCGGTTTGTTAAATTTGTACATATCTGCGACGAGTAATTACAAAACTAGCAACTAAGAAGAAATTGAATTGTTTACACTTTAGTGTGTAAATACCGACTAATGGTTTTGAGTTAATTTAGCGTGTAAATGTGGCTAGATAAATAACAATAGGTATATATACACATACGCGTATGGATACATATATATTGAGTGTAATAACAATGTAAACATAATACTGTCGGTAATCAATACATTTTGATTTGTTATTAAAGGTATTTCCGGTTTATTTTAAAGCGATCGTTTAATTTTGTGTTTCGTTCTTTACTTTTTCTTTCCTGTATGAAACTCTTTATTAATGATTTAAATTTAAGAATTATTCGTTTGTCGAGACGATACTCGTCGTATATTCAATACTTCTATTAAATCTTCGATGTATGATTTTTTTTGTAGACATTTTGAAAAAAGATATATATATATATATATATATATAATAATAGTAGCTATTAAATAAATATTAAAATGGGAATAAAGAAAAGATCATATTATGTATAATTCTTATTTTACGAGATATAATGAAAAAAATATTAATATATTGTAATTATGTGATCATATAAAAAATTAAAAAAGAAAAATAAAAGAATGTTCACAAAACGTAAGATGATATTAAAGATGATATTTCATTGCTGTAAGAGAACGAACGTAATCGAATGCATTTATATCTTTCATGTATTAAAGCGGTTTCGTTTTATAGAAATTGACAAGAACAGAGAACGTTCTCTCGTGATAATATCGAGAGAATCGTGAACGAGGAAGACTGGAAAAGAGATCGAAGAGTAAGAAGGGAAAAGCAAAGGGCTCTCTTCTTCGTCGTCTGGCGGAGAAGGATGTGCCAGAAGCCCGAAGGCTCGAGGAAATTAATACTACTTCTGTCTCGGCAATGTCTACTCTCTCTCTCTCTCTCTCTCTCTTTCTCTCTGTCTTCCTCTGCCTTTTTCTTTCTGCGGTCTCGTCGTTCCTTCTATTTGAACTCGTTCTTTCTATTTTACAGCACACAGTACTTTGATGTCCAAACCTAGGCACAACTATTTTCACTCGACTCGCTTTTTGGCTCTCTTACTCCTATTTCCCTTCCTTCTTTCTCTCTCCCTATTTCTCTCTCTAACTCTTTCCTTCTCTTATCATCGTCGACTACTCTCGACGAGTTGTCTTAGCTTTAAGCGATATCTCTCACAGGACTTGCATTTCGATTCGACGGACCTTTAACCTCAAGCGATGTAACATGTTTCATCCCTTTTCAAATATGATCTTTATCGTTTTTTTTATACATAAGTTAAAAATTCTGTATTATGACGTGTAACGATAAAAATTATAAAAATTCGAAATAAGCGAAGGATTTTATCATATTACTTTTGATTATGCGTCGAAGTGTAATAAAAAAAGTTCTACGTTGTTTACAAATCTGTTAAAGAATTAGAAAAGATAATGTTATTTTATAATTAATACGATCGTGAAAATAAAGTATAATAACGATAGTCGAAGGGAATTTATTTCGATTGAATGAGATTCTTTTGTTCTTATCAACTTTCAGTAGTAATTCTAGATATTAATCGTACACAGAGGATCGACCAATAAGGAGACGTATCATACTTCTTTGAGTACACATTCAATTATGTGTATATAAGTTTTTTGTTCTGTATTTTACATTGTGACGTTTTAGGATAAGAACATAATAAAAATCCTTAAGGATTTGGTTATGTGATGAAGTGTAATAAAACGATTTACATTGTTTACAAATGTAAAAGGATGAAAAGATAATGTTATTATTTTATAAGCAATACTATCGCAAAAGTATAGTATAATAACGATAATCAAGAGGAATCTATTTTAATGGAATGAGATTATTTCGTTTTTATCAACTTTCTGTAGTAATTCTAGATATTAATTGTACACAGAGGATCGGCAAAAAAGGACACATATCATCCTCTTTCGAATACACATTCAACCGTTGTGTATACATGTTTTTCCTTTGTATTTTGCATTGTGACGTGCTACGATAAGAACATAATAAAAATCCTTAAGCGAAGGATTTATCATATTACATTTGATTATATGTTGAAGTGTAATAAAAAGATTTACGTTGTTTATCAACCGTTGTGTCTATATTAGTTTTTCTTTTTTTTTTTCCGCATTTTGCATTGTGACACGCAACGATAAGAACATAATAAAAATCCGTAAGCGAAGACTTACGTTGAAGTGTAATAAACAGATCCACGTTGTTTACAAATCCATAAAAAGATTGAAAAAGAATACTGTTGTTTTTATGATCATTTCGATCACGAAAAGTAAGTATAATAATGATAATCAAAGAAATCTATCTCAATAAAATGAGATTTTATTTATTTTCAAGTAGAAATCCAAAATATTAGTCAGCCATAGACGAACGACGAAAAAGAACGTCGCAGTGCGACGGAAATGCGGCCGGTGATACGGAAAGGAGGACAAATCGCATTTTCAAGGTACATACTTGCTTGCACATTTCTCTTCGTCTATTTTATTCCTTTTATTCTTTTCGAGAGAGAGAGAGAGAAAGAGAACACGCGGTCGAGTTTTTCAGCAAAGTTCCTCGATCGAGATCGTAATGCGGCCCATCTGGTAGCGGTTGGCCTGTCACGGTTCCATGCTGTCGCACATTCGAAAGGACGATAATGGCGGTGGTCCAAGAGCAATTGTCCTTTCTCTGTAAACGACGCGGCGAGACACAACGTGGCTCGTTCGCACGGATATTACCGAAAATCTACGTTAAGACCGTTTCTCGATTTTACGAATTCAAACGTAAAATCATTCGTTTAACTTTCTTTCGTCGTTTACGATATGTTTTATTCTATTTCTATTTTTCGTTTATTCGATATTTAATATGATATTTAATTCCATTTGTCAAACTAATTGTGTAGAAATTAATATACTCATGTAATATCATATATATAAGCTTTTGTATATTGAAAATACAAGAGAATTTATTGTCATCGTTTTCAAATCAGATTTTATTCTTATTGGGAAATCTTTATAATATTATAAAAGAAATTTTGAAAGTATTTTATGTAAAAGTCTGTAAAATTAAAAGCCAGCCGTCGTTTAAACATTTAAACGTTTTTATATATGTACGTCGAAATGTATTTTTCTAATTGACAAGACTTTTCATTCTATCATAATTAAATTGATCTTTTTTTTCGTATAAAAATGTACTTCACAAAATTACAGAATTATGTGTGTCTATGTGTTATTTTCTATATATATATACATATAAATTTTGTAATTTTTTTTTCGACAGAATAGATTGAAAACACGTCGAAAGAACATCGGGATTTATATATATCCGTATGTGTGTTATGAAATATAACAAGAAGAAAATACTAGTGTGGATCATGTTCTTTCCATATTACGAATTTTTTTTCAAAAAGATGTACTTTTTCCGTACCCCTTGTAAATGGGAAAGAATAGAGGGAAATCTCCATGCTTGTGATTTTGTGGGATAAAAAAAGATAAAAAAAGGTAAAAAAAGATAAATATATTATTGGTATGTATGTAATGTATTATGTTTATTATATCTACTTTTGAGATAGAATAAAATTCTATATAGAATAAAAAGGAAGAATAGCAGGTTGATACAAAATAAAAATATATACACATATGTAATTTTAAATAAAGCGTTAATAAAACGTATCCATCGGACTTACGTGAAAGTGATAAAGATTCACTCTTTCACCGTCTTTGTACAATTAATAAGAAATAATTTATATCTATGACCAAACTAAAATGAGTCTCGATTCATTTCCAGTATGTATAACGTACCTTTTTCTACGATTAATTACGTAACGCTAATTGGAATAATCCAGGAAGCAGCTGGTCAATGGTAAGAGCTTGAAAAGTCAATCCCAAAGGAAAGAGAAAGAGAGAGAGAGAGAGTGAAATAAATGAGCGACATAGAAAAGGATACAAATCGTGGTATTTTCTCGTCGAGGATCGAGGCTTGTGAGCCGATGAGGAAGAATTACTTACGATTTTCATCTATCTTCGACTCTTTTCCACATCCCATTCTTTATCTATCTCTTTCCCTCTTTCGTTTTGTCTTCTGCTACCTCTTAGAGATCGTACGGAATCGTTCTCGTTTGCACGAGGTATTAAGAAACGCTTTGTGGTCTTTCCCATGTGGAGTTAATGGAGAGACTTACAAACCGATCGATCGATCGATCGATCGATCCCTTTACCTTTCGAAATTTTGGTCTTTCCTTTTTTATTTAATTCATTCTTTTTCTTTTGGTTTTCTCTCTCTTTTTTTTATTCTATCTCTTTGCATTACCTCCCAGATATAATCTTTCCACTCGTTTACGTACAAATCGTAAATACATAAGTGAATACACGATTGTATTTGCTTCCTTTTCTGTTCTATTGAAGCTCTTTTTAAAGTCACAATAAAGCAAATTGCACGGTCAAACAAATCAAATCTATTTTACTGTACATATGATAAAGCCTGTCTTATTATTGCGATCACGTCGTATCCATGAAACACGATGTTTTGCACACCAATTCTTTCATTTGTTTAATTTCTTGGTTTCGTGGATCATCGTTATAAGAGAGATTTAGATAGATAGATAGATAGATAGAGAGAGAGAGAGAGAGAGAGAGAGAGAGAGAGAGAGAACATTCTCGATTTTAGCATAAAGAAATCGTAACGTAAAAACAGCGTTTCATTGATATCGTATGTTTAAAGAAGAGAAAAAAGTGGATAGGTATTTGTGCTCTCTGCGTCTATGTGAAAGAAAAAGAAAACGAATATTCCGCAATGCGGAATGTTCGAGCGGACGGGCATCTGTTCTTGAGTATTACGGAAAATGTCGAGCAGTTTTTAAATTACACAGAGATATACATACTTACTTACATATATATATACATACATACATACATATATATATATATATGTATATATTCACACACTCACATATATATATATATATATATATACAGACATCGTTCCCGAATACTCTGATGGAATTTTCTAATTAAATTATGAGACAAAATTATCAAATAAGGAATTTAATTGCTGTCACAGCAAAATCCGATAGCTCGTTTTCTTTTAACACATCGAGAATCCTCTTCTCGTCGATTAATATTTGCAGAGGCACGAAAGAAAATATCTCGAAGAATCCGACCTTCGTCAGTTTCTATGAATCGATATCGAAGAATTCTATTGGAATGTTTACTCGCGTAAAACGAAAAAATAGAAAGGAAGAGAGAAAGAGAGAAAGAGAGAGAGAGAGAGAGAGAGAGAGAGAGAGAGAGAAATAGTCTACGTTTTCTTTCGTTTTTTTTTCCTTTTTTTTTCTTTTTTTTCTTTTTGCGCGCGAAACTCTTCGTAAAATTTGTCGCGCGGACTATGTATGTACGAGAATTTGAATTCCTTGCGTTCCACTTTTATTTGACAGTATGAAATTCCATCTGAGGTTGTGTCCGAGGTTTCCGTGCTTTTTCGTTGGACCTTCGTATCTAACTTTTATTTCATCCAAACTTGTCTGGATCTTTACTTTAGACGTTTTCAAGTACGTACGAAGTTCTTTTTTTTCTCAAAGAAGAGGAGAAAAAAGTTGTAAGGAAGAGTTGTCAAATTCGTATGGGTGCAATTTTAATTAGACAATTCACAGGTACTTTTATCGTGTTGTAAAATTTCATTTCATTAATTATGAATTTAAATTTAATTTCTATTTAATTGAAAAATTTGTGCCGAATATAAAATATAAAGTAGAATATTTTTTAACCGAGTATCACCTTTGACAATTTATTTACGATAAAAATGAAAATTAAAAAAGAGAAACGATCACAATCGATATAAATTATTGTCTTTTTCTATGTTCTTGATTTATATTCTTTCTTGGACGTTTGTTTTAAAAATACAAATCAGATTTAAGAAATGTTTGATCTAACATTTTCTTCAACTTAACTCAACCGACATAAGTGGTATATTTTTTTTGTCCGTACACTTTCGATGTTCAAAAGACGATAATATAACATCTCTTTTTCTTGACTGTCGTTTGAAAAAGAGAAAGAAAGAAAAAGAGAAAGAGAAAAAGAGAGATAAAGAGATAGATAGATAGATAGATAAGTAGATAGATAGAGAGAGGGAGAGAGAAAGAGAGAAAGAGAGGGAGAGAGAGAGTGGGAAAACGATATAAACGTTGATCCCAAAGAGAAATCTGAAAGGAGCCGTTTGTTAGAACGCATGTCGCCATGTGTGCGTTCGACGTGGCGGAAGTATTGATAACTTGTTCCGTGAAAAAGCTATATTTCATCCCTCTTTCAAAACCAGAATCAACTACTTTTACTTTCTTTCGCATTAGTTCTTCTTTCTGGTTTTCGAATGTTTTCTTCTCGAATTTCTGGAATTGTCGATATCGTTAAAAAGAAAAAATTCTCGATTTAATACGTTAATCAATATTAAGTAAAAGAAAAACAAAAACGTATGACGTGCGTACTATGTTATTAAAAAAAAAACTTTTAATAAGTTAATTCAATTAATTTTAAAGAAATATACGACAAACGTAATAATATAAATTAGCAATGTGCGATATTAAATTTGATGTTAAATTTGTTATTTATGTATAAATTGTATATACAGACAAAGAGATATACGTACAAAATATAACCATAAGGAGTGAAAAGAGATGAGAAAGAGAGAGAATGAGTTAGTTCTTCGTTGTTACTATTTCACGAAACTCGAGTTACAAAGAGAGAGGGAAAGCAACTGAGGAAGTGAGCTCGGTAGACTCCGCGAAGTAGGCAAGTTTCGTAGGAGAAGCGTTAGCCGAGAACCAATTACTTTGATAAATACATAGAGAATGGATGCTAATGAGAGAGGCGAATAGTCTCGTCACACGGAATTAAACCCGTTCGTGTTGAACATCTCATCGATGCCTTCTTATTTCATAAATCTCGTCGTAAATGATTTGAGCAAGAGAGAAATATATACTATCGAGATCAAACTTCGAACGTTTTCACAAAACAAATATAAACAAAGTAATAAGTTCTAAATGTATTGAACGATTGATATAAAAAAGAATAAAAATCTTTTTTGTATAAATACGTATTTTCTGTTATCCATTAAATAATGAACAATTGGAAATATTAAGTCATATTATTTCTATCGAAATTCACCATTTAAAAATTCATCAAATTTTCCTAGAGATACGTGAGAGTTTTCGATCAATCAAAGAAAGAATTTGTTATTTCGTAATCCGACTAACGTCAGGTAAATACTTAATTGCAATATATTACGTTCATTTCAAAGTCACCTTTCTCTCTTTTTCTCGATCTTCTTCTTATTTTCTATCGACGTATTTCTCGTCGGTCGGAAAATTCACTTGTAAGCGCGTAATTCGCTCGTTTCGTTCGGTCCAAGCGGTTTTCTAGGTATCGGTTAATTCGAACGAGCGGGCTCATGCAGATTGCAGCCCGATGGAAGAGCTTGTGGTACTGATGGAAAGTAAGAGAGAAAGAGAGAGAAAAAGAGAGGGAGAGAGAGAGAGAGAGAGAATCGAACTGCTCGTTTTCTCCTCGTAACGATGTCCGTTTCTCTTCTCTTCTCTTTCTCTCAAATACACATACACATACATTTATACACACATACATACACGCACATGCACATACACACATACACACACATACAGACACTTTCATACACTTTTCATTTCACTACCATGTATTCTATACAGCGTTTGAAATAGACGTAAACTTGTTTCGCTATCGAGCCAATGGCATCTGCGGGTCACTGATTGGACGCCAGATAGTTTCATCCTTTTATCACTTCTATACGTTGGAAAAGGTGCCACGTGCTCTTCTAAAATGCAGTTTAAATGCAAATCTGGTCAGTACGTTCGATAATGACGCTCGTTGGAGAGATCGAAGACGAATCGGATAAATGAAATTCATTCTTTTATCTCTTTCGATTTTCACGATATTGGAATTTTTCAAAGAGAATAAAAGAATTAATTTAACAATATGACCAATTTATGTTTAGGAACGATTACAAAGAGTAAAGTAATTTAAAGATCACATTATACAATATACAAATGATTTAAATCAATTGTTATTATTATGATTATATTTGTAGGTAAAAATTTGATTTTTAAAGAGTTGAATAAATTTCAAATAAATCATATCTAACTTTTAAACCTCGACTTTATTGTAATAAAATCATTTGAAGAGCCGATGAAAGATAGGAAGCTTGGTTGGATTGGTTATATAGTCAAATGGAAGAGAGCGCGAGCGCGCGTCCGCGCGCGAAACGCGTTTACTCGCTGCTCACAGATGTTTCCAACGAGCCGTTTTCGTGTCCAGGAGCGATATTTACTGCGAACGATTGGCTTTGAATTCACTACCTGACAAATAGATTACCATACGGAATTATAGCCGTGTTTGCTAACTGAAATAACGCACACGTACGTAACACGTGGAATAGAGAATGCATGCATATATGTATGTATGTATGTATGTATGTATGTATGTATGTATGTATTTATGTATGTATGTATGTGTGCATGTATGCATGCGAATATGTATATACATTACATAAAGATATGAATACATACGTGAGAACCGTTCTGTCAATGTTTCTGTTATGGTCAGGCTCTACGTAGAGAATTAATACTTTACTCGTTAAATGTATAACTGAATAATAGTAATATTTTCGAATTTCACTTTCAACGAGGAATCAATGATTACTATAAATTGATCTCATTTATATTTTAAAACGAGATCTTTAATCCTTTGCGAACGATCAGTTCATATATATATATATATGAACTGATTATCATTGCATAATATAGAGATATAAGTTCAGCGAAAACAATCGATGCAGCTCCAATAGACAATAATATATGCATTTAGCTTATATTGAATTGATTCATAAATAAGTATCATTATAAGTAAAGCGATTATTGTAATGCGATAGTACTTGTTTATAAATAAATAAGGAGTTTTGTTTTCTTTTTTCTTTTTTTTTTTTTTTGCTATAGACTGATACTCATTCGCGAATAAGCTCCATATTTCGGAATATATATAAATATTTGCGATAGGTTTTATATACCTATATATTATTTGAGATTATTCTAATCGTCAATTTTGATATATATCATTTGTAAATAGTTAATGTGTACATCGTGCGAAATATTTCCAATTAATAGAATTGATGTACGTTAAATTGGAAAAAAAAAGAAAAAAAAAATAAATAAATATACGTGATAATCTGTGAAATACGATCACGCGCGTTTAAAATTTTTTCTCGTGGATAGAAAAATGAAATTTAATCGGCTGTAAAAGCGAAGAAATCAGCTTTCACGTTTTTTTACTTTTTTCTTCCTTTCTTTTTTCCTTCCTTTTTCTCCCTTCTTCGTACGATTGAGGAGGATGTCGTTCGCGACGAGACGCCGGAAGACGAGAAAAATCCTTTTTAATGCTCGCTTACTCGGGTATCAAGCGCGACAGCTCGAATCGTCTTCGTAAAAGGAGCTTTTCGTTATAACCTTTTACGAGAATATGCTACATGTCTTTGTAACTCGTTGGATGAAATATAATGTAACTACGACGTAATTTACGACAGAAACTGCTACATGTTTTATTGGAACGTACCTAATTATTATATAAGGAAGAGAGAAAGAGAAAAGAAAGAGAGAGAGAGAGAGAGAGAGAGAGAGAGAGATTTGTTTAAATCGTAACATAATAAATTTATACCAAGGATATAAATAAGTTTAGTTTCTCGATCAACTTGTTTTAGTTCAGTTTCAAAGTTTCGCACTAAGAAAATACCAAGCAAAGTACTGAGACGATATTGTGATGATAAAGAATGCAACCTTTTCTTTAAGATCAGGGAGAAGAAGAAGGAGGTAAGGAAAAAAACAAGAAATAAAAGAGAACCGTAAAGGATATAAGAGGACGTTTTCTTCGTGGTTATGTTCCTACATGTATACGCATATACTTATGTACATTTTTGATACATGGAAAAGGTCGTAATCCCCGTTGCGTTTAAATTTCTTTCTTTCTTTTCTCCTTCCTCTACTTAAGTTGGAACATTTTGAGCACAATTTTTCCACCTTATAAACCGTCAGGGTTGCGTCGACCTTTTCGTTTACATATTCTACTTCGTACATCCATTCCAAAAACTTTGGGACCCATTACTACTACTACCATCGCTATTATTTTTCTATACAACAAAAAAAAAAAAGAAAGAACAAACTAACAGAAATAAAAATAAAAGAATAATTTATGTAAGGATATATTTGTTTTCAAACGTCGTTTAATTCTTAACAAATGTTATAAATTTTATGATGGAATCTCTTTCGAAAATACGACATTTAAATTACAAGCTTGCTATTTTTTACGACAATTGTACAACCGAAAGATCTTATGTCGAGGGAAAAGTGAGATAGGAATGGAAAGGGGTAAAAGGCGGGAGAAAGAAGAAGGAAGTAAGGAAATAACGATGTCTTATCTGATGCACGAACAGTTGCAATTTTGCGCGTTATCATTGTGTCCGTACGTGTACCTCGGGAGTCCTTTGAAAATTTTATCATACAAGTTGATCAAGGTTTCGTGTAGAGGAAAATGCTTGCTTTCATTATCGCCATTCGCATTTATGAGTTTCTTACCGTTACGCAAGCAATAATATGGCTTTGCGTTCTCCGATAATTGAGATGTAGAGCGGCGCAGTCAACTTTTCTAACGGTCCAGCAATTAAATATCGAAGAAAGAGAAATGTGTTGCACTTTCGTAGCTTGCAAGTTTTTCTTTTTTTTTTTCTTTCTTCTTTCTTGTCGCATGACCGACCATTTCTAACGACTACATTTTATACGAACTCATATGAAAGGAAATCCGATGGCTACATTACTGCGATGTTTCATTCGCTTAATAATTGTCACGTATGTTATGAATAAAAATAAAAAAAACAAAAAAAAGAAAAAAAGAAAAACGAAAAAAAGAAAAACGAGAAAAAAAGAAAAAAAGAATGGTCCGATTCACTTGATCCAGTTTCGCGAATTATATACGTATATATTTTCTTTTCGTTTCGTCGCTGTATATCCGTCTAATCGGAATCGTTCATTTGAAATTCCCGCTCTTTCTTTGAACAAGGTGAATCATGATAAGGGTTTTGCTCGGGGAAAAAGAATGAGAATGCTGGTGAATGTTGGAGAAAGAGAAGAAGAGGACAAAAGAAGCCTCTCTCTCTCTCTCTTTCTCTCTTTTTCGATCCTTCACTCGTAGATCAGCCTACTACCGAGGGTAAGAACAAATTGTCTGGACGTTTTTGTGCTCATGAATAAAACATGGCTTCGTTGTCGGACGTTAATGCAAACAGACATCGAACTTGCTAGTTCCTGTGCCACAGAGAAAGATCTTCGTTCTCTTTTCTTCCCCTTTCCGGCCCCTCTATCTCTTGCTTTCTCTCTCTCTCTTTCTGGTTTACTATCTTTTTCTTTCATGCATCAATCTTATTAACTAGAACCAGCCTGGGATATTCTATCCTCCTATTCGATAATAAATTTCCAAGTCTTTCGGCCATCGTCCTGTCAACCTAGACCACTTTCTCTTCCTTCCCACCATTTGCTTTTCAAATCGTGGACTCACCATGTTTTTATTCTTCTCTTCTTTTTCTCTCTTTCTATTTTATCTTGCCCTTTCTTACAGATTTTCTTTCGTTCGATATCACGAACGATTTGATTTGATGAAGGGAGATAAACGACGTCCTTGTCACTTCGACACCTTCGACACCTTCCACATGTTCTCTCTCTCTCTCTCCTCCCCCCCTCTCTCTCTCTCTCTTTCTTTCATACTTCATACAAACCAACGAAAAATAACTTTCTTAGCCATAAGAAAGCTTTATTAAACAAAGAAGAGTTTCGCATGGTGTGTGTACTTTGGTTAACAATTTATCCTGTTCGAGTACATCCTTGTAGTTTGCATCTTGGATTAAAAGTTTGGAACAATTTTTAATGAGATTAGAAATTTATATATCGAGTATTTCAGGAAAACCCAAGGGATCCGGCAGCTTCTAAGTTTTATCGAGAAAGAGCTTTCTGATTGCTCTACTCTATCCTCTTCTACTTTCTACTTTCATGATCCTTCTTTCGTTATCGAAACATTCAAGAAAATTTGTTTCTATCCTTTTCGAAACAATTGCTTTCTTAATCTATTACGGTAAGATTCGAATGTTTTTTTATAATTCTATCTAATCAAATAATATCCTTTATCTATCTTACAGAAGAATCGATTCGATCGTACGTATTATATGTATTCATTTTGGTAGTAAAAAAAATTGATCTTTCAATAAAATGATCTATCGATATTATTTTGATGATATATACGATCAATTAATCAGAAAATTGTACATCAAGTAGGCGTTGTGATTCTTCCGTTTAATTCGCATAGGTTGGTTATCATAAGCCAAATAATCACCAAGTAGTCTTGATTAAGCTACTCTCACGTAATTAACTACGTCGCATCTCTAGTGTTTGCCACTGAATCGATCGTCGTGTAGGACGTCCAATCTGCGATTGGCCGTGCTTGTTACGTTCGGATCGTAATTAGATTATAATCTTAAGTTGATTCGATGGAAGAAAAATGTTCGAACGAGCAGCCTTCTTCCGTTCTTTTTTCTTATTTTTATTATTATCGTTTGTCCATCTTCGCGTACTACAACGATAACAAATCGAATAGGAACGGTCGATAATATAATCATCTTCGTCATTTCTCTTCGTTGTTCTCATTTCTTTTTTTCTCCTTTAACCCTAATCTATAATCCAATTTTATTTTTCGTGTATAAGAAAAAATTTAGATAATATGAGAAAACTTATGGTATTAAATTATTTCAGTATAATCAAACCGTGTTAAGTATAATTTATATTCAGGAAATACTAATTTTCAAATCGAATATAAATTAAAAATTAATTTTGCAGTAAGTAAATAAAATGAAATTACAAAAATACAAATATATGACTATGTATGATTTCAAAGTTATATGGAATTATATAGGCATTATATTAAGAAATCCTCTTTTTGTTTCTTCATCGATTCGCTTTTTTTCACTTTTCACTCATTTTTATATGAATTTAAGCGTGAGCAAGTCAAATCGGACTTTTCATTTTATCCCCTCTCTTCCTTATCACTTTGACATTCTTTCTTTTTTTGTTTTTTTGTTCTTTTTCTTCTTCTTCATCGAAAGTATTACAAGGGAAATGAAGGGTTTGCTAGCAAGATGGTCGTTTGTTCCAGCCTTACGACATATAAATCTTGTTGACGCTCTAGAGCGATTTTTATCGTCCATAAACTTCTGCAAATATTTATTCTTGTCGTCTGGTTTGAACTTCGATCGACGTAACCTTAATATAAGAGTAAATTCGAAGAAATTCTGTATTACTTTTAATAAGTGGAACACAACTCTCAAAAGACAAGATCTATATATTCATTTTCGTATTTACGTTAAAGTTAAATAATATATCCTACGATAATTGCGAATTAAGTTTGTAAAATATTTATTTCGATGCAAAAATTGACGGTAAGAGAAACATAAATTATCACTGCCGAGAATGTAACTTATATAATATTCTAATTTCTAATCTTCATTAGAAACAGATCTAACTCCTTCGAACATTTACAAAAAGTATGACGACGAGAAAGCAGAAGTACTTTCACGCGATCTTCCATATTCTTGATTCAGGAATATAATTCTTCCTCGTACGAAAGCTCGAACTTGCGCTTGGCACGCGAGATTCTTTTCCTCTTTTCTTTTTTAACGTTTCATCTATAACATATCTTCAACTTTAGATACACGCAACAACACAAAATAAATGGCACAGAGACCGATAGCTTTCGTTTCTGTCGAACGATTGAAATATTTCTTCGGAAGGAATCCGTTATTCATCCGTATCCACTCGATTCGAATTGCAAAGCTATATAACTTGTGAGAGGAAAAAAGAAACTTGATAAGATAAACTTTGAATTATGAAGCTCACTCGTGACACGTCTTTTTTTTTTTTTTTTTTTGATCCACGGAATGATTTCATCGAATATGAAACGATAAATTACCTGCAGCGCAATGGATTCAATTGGAATTACGAATGTGTCTTGCTATGTATCATTGATTGATAAACAACAATAAAAAATCGAAAAGAAAGAAACTAAGTAAAAAAAAAAAAATGGAGATAGAAAATCGAAGACGAAGATTATTAAGCCGTATTCAGGAAAGCTCGTAGAATTAGTTCTATTGATCAGTCTCTACTCGGAACGATAACTTCGTTCAAATGGAAACTTCAGGTCATCCCTCTTCTCAATCTAACATCTCCCTCGCCCTTTCACTTGCTACCGACGCCACTTCTCTCTTCTCCTAGTTAAAACGCACTTCAATGTTATAGAATCGCGAGATAATTTCTCCTGCACGCGGCTTGTAAACTTGTTAGTTAGATTTCGCAAAATTTCCTGAGTGTTCCTCAAAGATGTTGCTCGCTGTCTGTCTGTCTGTCTCTCTCTTTCTCTTTCTCTGTTTCTCTTAGTTTCTATTGTTCATTAACAAGTATTATGATTCATTCGAACGTAACAATTCGATTCATTCGGGGTTTACATAATTGAATTTTTTGCATCACATAATTCGAAATCACATAATTTTTATGAAAATTTATTTCTATGGAAAATGTAATTTTTATTTCAAATCAATATAATCTTGAGACAGAGAGAGAGAGAGAGAGAGAGAGAGAGAGAGAGAGAGAGTGAAATTTCTTATAACGAAGAAGAAGATGGTACGTAAAGGCGAAAGAATGTTTGACACGTTCTTCGACCTCGTAGTTGATAAAGCTCGAGTGCACCAACCTATAGCACGAATAGGTTAAGTATCTTGCTGACCAAAGTATAGAACGAGAGAAAAAGAGACCAAGAAGATGTGGAAGAAACCAATATGAGATATATCGAAGCTTCTCTTTAAATTTCGATATCTTCATTTTGTCTAATACAAAATTCTTCCTTAATCTAAGAATTTATTCATTTACTTTTGGTAGTAATTTGCATTGAGATTACGAAACATAAGACTCTCTCTCTCTCTCTCTCTCTCTCTCTCTCTCTCTCTCTCTTTTTTTTCTTTCTTTCTCTCTCTCACTCGCAACAATTTCTAATTAGATTTTGGTTTTGCATCTTTATACGATTTTACATTCTTCGAGTAAAGAGACAGATAGGTAGATAGAGAGAGAGAGAGAGAGAGAGAGAGAGAGAGAGAGAGAGAGAGAGAGAAAGAGAGAAAGGGAGAGAGAGGGAGAGGGAGAGGGACAGAGAGAAAGAGAAAGAGAAAGAGAAAAACAGATTAAAATGAAGAGAGAGTTTCGAAGAATATCTAAGAATGGTATACTCTTCGTTGTATTCTGCATTTAAATTACGATTTCAAGAAACGGTAGCCAAGCCACGAAATGACACGATCCGCAACGATGCACGCGAACCAAGCTCGAAACTCATCTAAAAATTGTTTTTCTTTTTTTCCAAGGAAAAGTCTCGCGTTTGTTTCGTGGGGGAATGAAAATCGATAAGTCGTTTTTAAACATTTAAAAAAAAAGAAAAAAAAAAAAAAAGAAAGAGAAGAAAAAGAAAATTAATTTTACTTCCTTTTCTTCTTCTTTTTTTTCCTTTCTTTTTTCTTTTCTTTTCTTCTTCCTTTTTTTTTTGCTCCCTTTTCTAGTTTTGAAAGGAAGCGTGAGATTGCGGAGAAACATGTGGATGATATTTTTCATCTCACATAGAGATTCATCGTGGTACGAGGCAGATGGCACTTATCGCTGCGTTGCAGGCTTACTTCTGTGTGGGTCGTTAAGAAATACGGGTCACACTGTACAAGCCCTCTCACTCTCGCTCTTCTACTTCTACTTTTCCCTTCCTCTCTAACTCTCGGCTCGGGGAAGGACGGATACTTAAAGCTTTAACCGGATGGAGGGAGAAGTAGGCCAGCTTGTGCACGTAAAGGCTCTATTTTTTGTGACGCATAACCAGAGCCGTCCGACGACGGGCTTGTAGAAGGGAAACCTCAGCAGTTCATCCACGTCTGACACGTGACGGTGCGCCACCGCATGTCGGTCAATCGATCGGATACTTAAATTCGAAATCATCTGGACGCGCTCGTCCGACCGACAAACTTTTCTTTCGATGAGTTTCCTTTCGACGTTTTACGACTCCCGACGATAGGTAGAGCGAAATATTTATATTTCGATCGATTAATCGATCGTACGATTGATCGATACTTGCTCGAAACATCACGAGATATAGCAGTCATTTTAACTTTAATATGTAATATCAGAGTATAATATTTTTCAACTTATAATTTTATTTATAGAATCTCAACATGTAATGAATCTTCATTTTTAATGTAAGGTATTCGACTATATTTGTAACGATAGAAATAGATACTCATTAGTTTATAGAGTATTATTTGTATAGTTATATGAATGAAAAGAATCGAATAAATCATTAATTGGGAATGATGGATTTTATTTAATAAAAATTATTCTCTTCTCATAAGTAAAAAGAAAATTTTTAAATATCATACTGTTCGAATATTTAAGTTATTGACTCTAAGTTTTTTTTTTTTTTTTAATTAATTTATTCCATGCATTTGCATCTTTTTTTTTTTGTTAAATTTTATTTTCGTAAAGAAAAGTTACTTTGAGTATTTGTAATAATGAAAAAAAAAAAAAAAAAAAAAAGAAAAAAATCCTTACAAATTTGAAACATAATCGAATGTTCAAATTCTATTCTTAGTATTCGGACTTTCCTCTTCGTCGTTTTAACTGTCAGAGTACACGGAATGCGGCGATTAGATTTAATTCTCTTAGGTGGAAAATACGCGAAAGCCGGTGATCTCGGGTTAAGAATGATAATTACGTCGACTCTGCTGGGATAATCTTCAGAGTTCCGCGGATAATTTCATCGCGTTCATTCGCGTGAACGTTATCTCGACCCTACGATCTATGAGGCACGAGTTAATAAAGGTTTAACGAACTCGAAACGGAGGAAGATGATCGTAAATCGTGACAAGATGTTCCATTGATTGATGTTAATTAATACGACTTTAATCGTTATTATTTATGATTTATTCGAGTTTTTCTTTTTTTTTTTCTGATTTTGTAAACGTTCATCAAATATACAACAATTATACATACTTATGAATAAGAAAATATTTGCAAATTCAAGCAATAAACAATTTATCGAAACAAAACAACGAGGAGCCATCACTCTAGTTACTCTCTTTTCCTATCTCTTATTTTCACTTTCGAAGCATTATATTTTCAGTCGAATTTGTTATAAATAATCAATCCCAAACGATCATATATATTACACCTCACTAATTCGCTCTCCGTTAGCAATGTAATTAAATTAATTCCGTTCCCCGTTTGCAATACAATAACCACTATCAGCATCGATTGCGTCAGTCTTTTTGAGCGTCGCTCATTAATTAGCTCGAAATGCATCGCGGGCTGGTGCAATAGGCAAAGCGATAACGTTGAACGAAGGTGCTAATTAGCACGAGGATTGCTACCGTTCACTGATTATCATTTTCGATGCTTTTCTACGATCGATAATACTTAAAATTTTTTTGTCTACATTTCGAGAAACAAATAACTCAAAGAAATGTCATTTCTGAAATATTGAAAAGAAAAAAGAAAAGAAAAATTCTCGAGTTTAAAAACTATGTCCCAGTTTATCGTTCATATAAGAACTTTGATATAAAATGCATTTCTTCTTGTAAAAGGGAAAGTGTGTGTGTATGTGTGTGTGTGTGTGAGAGAGAGAAAGATATCGTTTATCCATCATTCACATATTGTGTTTCTTGCGTTGACGTTTACGAGCATTGCTGCGAATCGCACTTTTATTGAATCGGACAGAGTCCCTCGAACTTATTTCGAATGGAGCAACAAACATCGTGAAATTACATAAGACCCTCTAAGTTCGTATAGCCATACAGAGAGAGCAGACAAGTACACATACATATGTATGTACAGACGAGGACGACGTAAAGTCGAAACGGAATTGCACTTTGTCGTTTACTCGGATTCGTATAAACGACCTTCATTTTCTTTATTGACAATGCGATCTATTTATTCCCTTCTTTAAAAAAACACGTGTGGAGATCTATCTGTATGCGTGTGCCATATACTATTACCTATTGAGAATTCTCTCTTTCTATTATTTCCTTTCTTTCTAGTTGAGTATACGAATACATGCATATATGTATACAATACGAACGATGGAAAGATAGACAAACTAGAAGGAAGTCCTAGAGTCCGACGAATAAATAAAGGGAAACATTAAATTGTTGGCTTTCTCGATTTCCGATATTGAACAGTAGGAATTCTAGCGTCGAAATACTTTAGAGTCCTATAGGGGTTAAGTTCCCAGCACCTGCACGATAGTTTCCCTTCCTAACTTACGCGTCCCATGGATACTCTTTAAATCTAGGGATTTTCTAGAAGAAGCGTACATGATCCTCTCTACGATATAACAATCACTGCCACACTGGGAGAACACAAGCGAGAAATCCAACCCGATTTCCAGGCTACCAAGAAAAGATCCAACGAGGAAGATGAGAGAGAGAGAGAGAGAGAGAGAGAGAGAGAGAAAGAAATGAACAAATATAAAAGTTCTTTATTTTATCGGTTGAGCTATCGTGCAAACAAGAAATTCGACCACGAACGGTAATTTTTTGTCGACGAAACTTTTCCAAACTTTCGATTCACAGTTTCTTTATTTTTCTCTTTCTTTTTCTTTATATTTTTTTTGAAGGGGGGGGAGGGGGAAAGGGAGAG
>NC_140811.1:11842500-11885000 GCF_050613455.1 Vespa mandarinia | reverse complement strand
TGGACAGTCTAACCTTCGCGATGTTTAACATAGAATGAATGAAACGAGTTTCCATATCCTTCCTTCTCCAATGTGTTTCTCCTTCTGCTCGTATACGTACATTGACTGCGCGTACGTATATACGTTGCTGAGCTCACGTGTATACGACATGTTCGAGCGATCATGCAGCAGGTGTACGTGTTTCGCAATTGGTAACAGATGTTGGCCGTTCGACGATCTAACTTAACGCAATACAACTGCTAATTCAAATACAGTCTCTTCTTCGTTTCGACCTGAAATTTGATGTAACAAGCGAGAAATGTACTCTCTATCTCTCTTTCTTTCTCTCTCTTTCTTTCTCTCTCTTTCTCTCTTTCTTATATAATTTTAACTTTGACATGTTGGCTGGTTACATTCGGCCTTATAAATTTTGTATACAATGGAAACTCGTACGGTTTACCTTCTATCGTACGAACTTTCTTTCCATTAACCCCTTATTTTAACCCTATCTTCTCACTAAGCAAACTTAGCAGTTTGTTAGACGAGTAATTATACTCGAAACAGATAAGACAACTCGAGATTTTCAGTTTAAATATCGCTGAGATGGTAACAAAGGATTTGGACATTTGACAACTCCGTAGTTAACGCTTACTTCCTAACGAACTTTACTATAGTAGATGTATAATTCTTAGTGAGAAACCACGTGTGATCCTTTTAGGTTCTTGTAAACTGATGCAAGAGAGAGAGAGAGAGAGAGAGAGAAAGAGATAGAGAGTTGTATTCTAAACTGAACATACGTATATAGAAACATACATATGAATATTCGTACGTACATACGTAGGTACGAACATTTGCACGTTTCGTCTGCACTGATTTTGCGTTCGTCAAACAATGGCTTAGTACTGTTTGATTTCGTTGGGCTGTATTGGCTCAAACGATCGGTCTGCTATTGTTCGTCACGCTTGAGGTAATATCCAGAACTTGTTATCGTGATGACGTGTAACGTATAAATTCAACTTGTTTCTATTTATATACACGAACTACTTAGATCGACGTCTAACCATATAAATGGACTTATCACTGGAACTTGGAAAACTATTTTGAATTCGTACGTATCTATTTATTTACGATACGATTTAAGACAGGATATCTCATATAATCGTCTAATTTTCATCTATTTATTTTATCAATAAACAATATAAACCTATACGTTTTCGTTAATTAAGGTAGATCGTGGAATAGAAAGTACGTAATTAATAACCAAATGGTATTAGGTATTTATAGATAGAGATAAACTCTAGCACGAAAGTGTAATTATTTTAGTTAAACTAATCCGAGAATCGTGATAATGTCTAACCCGTATAATTTTAACATAATGTATATGGAAATTTCAAAAGATTTAATAAAGGATAAAGAATTGGAGGAGCAGTTACACATGGTTAACCATCAAACGTTCGTACGATGAAGAAAGACATCAAATTTCTTATCGAGTGTCTCATGATTTTCTTGTTTTTCCACATACTGGATAAAAGCGTCCTAGAGGCATATTCCATAACGCGTTCGCATGAACGGTAAACGAGCGGCCACAGGATAAACCGTCAAGATCTCATGAGTTATGACGAACGATTTCAACGTAGAATCTAACGCTATGCTATCTGTTTACATGTATAGGTATATGCTTATATACAGATAGATATATACATATATATACACAGATACACACACGTATATATATATATATATACACATATAACCAAGCTATTCCAACAGATACATATGTTATTCCGACATTTCAAAATCCGGTTTCTCGTGTAACCCAACGTGGTTGCATTTCCGTATCCTTTCGTGCCTCGGACCACTCTATTTCATTATTCGTATGTCATAAGACAATGTTGGACATAGGAAAGCGAGAAAATGCATACCTTCGTCAGTAATTTCCAAATCATAATATAAACGATTCAATTTATTATGTAAATACGTTATTTGTATAAATAAATAAATAATCGTTTTAATAAATAAACGAAAATCTTCATTTGATGTACTCCCTTTATTTTCGTTAAGATTCTATTTAACTTATGATTCGACATAGCGACTGTTTAACGGTTCGTTGATATCGAACCTAATGTTCCGAGCTAGGCTAGCCATTGTTGCTACATTCCAACTTAGCCTGAGTTAATTGTATGTGAAATAAGAACGAAACTATTCTCATAATTACACTCACTAACGGCGACAAGCCGACGATGCATACGAACTATATGGTCTTGTTAATTCTTGTTCTGGGTTACAAACTCTAAACAGATATGGTATAATATTAGTGAATTGAGTGATCAAATAGAATATTTAGATCGATAATATCTACTAGATCGATAATATTTATTAGATGGATTTTCATAAATTTGATCAGTTGGAGTTATATTAACGATTCAACGAGATCACACGTAGAAATTAGGGTGAATATCACGATTCGATTGATGATCGTTGACGCTGGTCAATTATCTGCATTGGCACGTAAAGGACATACCAGCATACATCAGGTCGATAGGGTGGGGTCATCGTAGTGTCTCTTCATCGATGACGATGGAATACGTTCTCTCTCTCTCTCTCTCTCTCTCTCTTTTTCTTGGGTGAAGGAGAACGAGGGTTAGGGATGGAGTTGCCAGCGATGCACGTTCGGGAATGAGAACGATGACAAAGGGTGTGCTGGCACTATATTGGCATACCGAAGCTGGCTCTTCCAGCGATATGGGAATACTTTAAGAGCAACTTTATAGTGCGAGCCTTCGACGGATCTGAATCCAGATCGTCGCATCCACTCGTACCTTCCATCTTCTTTCTTTACTTCTCTCTGTATTTCTCATTCAACCCACTCATCGTTTATTCCACTCCTATTCTGTTCCTGCTTAATTGTCAGTTCCTATATACTCTACCGTGACGCTTCCTACTACTTTTTTTTCTCGTAGTCTGAGAGATTCCATACCGATAACGTTCTTGGGATTCCTCAGCAATAAGAGAAAAAAAAGGCAGGGAGAAAGGGAGAGAGAGAGGGAGGGAGAGAGAGAGAGAGAGTAAAACCGAAAGATATGGAGAAGCCATCTTTAGAGAAAAATTTCTGTCCTACTTTGAAAGAAAGAAATGGGAGCTATACAATATATCGAATCACTTACGATCCCTCCTCATCTTTCTTTCTCTCTCTCTCTCTCTCTTTCTCTCTCTCTCTCTCTCTCTATCTATCTATCTCTTTCTATATGTCTCTCCCTTTTATTCTACTTTACTTGCTATGAGATACAAAGTGGAAACGATTGTCTTCGATTTTCCGAACCGATAACAGCGTGTTTGAACGCTCGTAAAGTCACATTGTTGGAGATCATTAATATTGACAAATTAGTGACGAACGACGATCTACGAGAGAGACTTCTATGAGAGTGAATAGAGCCTGACTGAAATGTATGGCGGTAGATAAGGCTGCTATTGGATATAACAGCCATTGTGTATCCTATCAGAATGTATATTCTATAACACAGCTTCTCAAATTGTAGTTTCCTTCTTCCATTATCCTTAAACATCAACGATATTATTATCATATTCCTGATATGATATCGGTGTTAACCTCGATATATCGAGATTGATTTTCCTTATGAATTATTAGAAAATTTTCTTTGTTTTTTTTCTTTTCCCTTTTGAATATACGAAAGAAAAATAACAATCATCTGGTTGTAATGATATTTTCTCTAGGTCTTTCCCTAACAAAAGTAGTAAGACGTAGTATAAGAAAAGGTACAAGTGGTATGCCAAAGAAAGAAAAAAAAGTGTGTGTGTGTGTATGTGTATGTGTATGTGTAAGAGAGAGAGAGAAAGAGAGAAGGAGATTCTTAGCTGCTTCGTCGCCCACACGATTTTCTCGAACACGATTGTTTTCTTCACGTTTTTTTTCTCCTCCCTTTCCTTCTTTTCCCTATTTGCTTGACTCCTTCACGAGCATCGAGGTCATTTAATTTCATGTTCAGCGACAAATCGAATATCCCCTGAGCATCCAACAGCCGTGCTTGTTCACGTCGTATCGGGATGAGCCCCTTAAAGAGTGTTCGATCGTTCGTCTAATTGTCTCGGCTTCTCCTTTTCCTTCTCCGTCGATGTACTCTCTCTCTCTCTCTCTCTCTCTCTCTCTCTTTCGTTCTTGCTTCTTATTGTTCTCTCATTCGAGGAGATCGTCCAACCGTTCGATTCCATCACGAAGTACAACCCAAGAGAGAAGGTAGAAAAAAAAGTCGTGGTATTTCCGCACGTACACGTCGATAAGATTCTTTCCATCTACAATAGGAATGAAGAGAAGAAAGAGAGAAAGAAGAAAAAAGAAAGAGCAAGAGAGAGAAAGAGAGAGAGAGAGAGAGAGAGAGAGAAGGTGGTTTAACGCCAGTGTGGCTTAACACTTTGAAAATGTGCTCTCAACATAGTCAGCTCACGTGTACTCAAACCACCATGCTACGACCATTTCACCGTAAATCAGCCTTAAACCTGGCCAGGCAGCTTACAATCAAACGTACTTAGCCACAGTCTTGTGACCACAAAATCTCCGTCACGCTCGGACGAGTAACGAAAGACGAAAATGGAATATATATCCGTGATCATAGCACGAGCAACGAAAGAGAGCACTCTTATATACACCCTCCCTTCTCTCATGATCGTCCAAAGTATAATACTTTTACCCGCTAGAAAACTCATAGAAATGGGTACTGCGATCGCCTCTTTCCTTTCTCCCGTCAGCCATTTTTTTCTCAGAGATTATCCTGAAAAAGTCAGTTCTCTTATTTATACATACGTGGTTACATATCGAACCTTTTAATTATTAACAAAGCTTAATTATCTCAATATATATAAATATGAAATTCCGAAATATCGGAATATCATATCATTAACGAGACAAATATATACAAATAAATCAAACGGAATATGAAAATGATACATACGTTGGTCAAAGTAAGCTATATCCGTTGATTACATTCACTGTAAATTTATAAAGAAGGCGTGAAAGAAAGAAAGAGAGGGAGGGGGGGGCAAAAAACAAAAAAGATAAAAAAAAAGTGGACAAATAAAAACGATACGAACGAAACGGATATTGGGCGTTTCGTTCAGAGCAACAGTTTCGTTTCGACGTAGCATGTTTGGAAATCGAGTTTAAGAGCCGCATACGTTATGCACCGAATGCAAGCCGTGGAATAAATCTCTAGACAGAAGGTAGGTGATGGTAGTGTGGTGGTGGTGGTGGTGCAAGCTGAGAGTTACGGTTAACGTAGACGGCTGACGTGTTGCCGTAGTGAGAGAGACCGAGTAAAGGGTAGACGAAGCATGGAAGGGGTGCGTTGTGTCTGCCAGCGAAAATTACGGCGCACTCGTGTCGACTGGCAAGTAATTATCGCGAAGTAAATTACCTACCGCGATGCGGATTCATAATTACTGACCGAGGAAGTAGCTACGAATGAGTTCGTCGATTTTCTTTATTTTCTGTTGCTCGACGAACAAAATCTTTAGTATTTCGTTGTCTGTTCCTAAAGAAAGTATCATTTTTCTTTCCCATTTCCTTCGTTATTTTTATGATGACTGTCATCGATAACGTTTTGAAATTATTCTGTATTTAAACAAAATCCTTTAATTTGTTACGCTTGATTAATTATTCTTTCACTTGATTAATTATTTCAATTCAGTTTTTAATTTGTATTGAGCATACTTTCATCGATCAGTCAATATTTTTTTTGAGACAAAACTCTTGTATTCTCCTTTTTTTTCCTTCTTCTTTCATCTCAAACTTAAACGAAACTTTATCATTGAATGATCTAACCTTACGTAATGACGATTCTTACGATTGTTACATCCAAATTTACTAATGACTTTAGTTTTACGATGATGCTATGAATTTCCATATAATTTCGTCGAGAACGGATACGCTGCACTAACACGATAACAGGGATTAGAAAGGACCAGTTTGAGGTCCGCTCCGGCTTAAGTGGAATTCGGCGGGAACCGCGACGATCGAGATTAGAAAGGTTTAATTGGTAGACCAGTCGGTCCATTCTGTTACATACTTGTCGTTTAGCAGATTGACCGCAAATTAATAACGTCTTAAGCTCTCGTTTGCGAAATGTTCCAGTTTCATCTGCGTATATCGAATTATTTGTTATTTAAAATGATGTCGGAAGGGACCAAAAAAAAAAACAAGTAAAAGGAAAAGAAAATAGAATAATGAAGGAAAAAAGAAACAAAAAGAGTTCCTCGACTTCTTCTCAACACTTTCGAATTTTCGAACGTTTTCTTTCAATAGAGCGTAGATTTGAGCGATTGCCCGATAATATATCGACGCTTATCAGAAATCCTATTATTCGCCGTTCCGTTAGAACGAATCGTAGATCATTTCGAAGCGCATTAAATCGATCCTGCAGGGCCAAAATATTCTTTCCAATTCGTCGCATTATGAAACGCGGATGGCCGTCGAAGTTTTCCTCGAATTCGATGCACAACTCTCCCCATTTCCTCTTTCGTTCGTCCACTTTCAAAAGCTTTGTTCACGATAAATCGATAGAATACGCATCTTTTGTTTTACGTTGATTATTTTCTTTCTTTCTCCCTTTTAACAATTCTCTCTCACTAGGATGATATAACGTCTGCCACTTTTTTCTTTTTTTTTTTTGTCGAAATATTACACTAATTTAGTGTTCGATCTTGCACGTAGATTAGAAAATTTTGTACACTTTTTTAAGAGAACATATTCTAGACTTGAGGAAGACAACGGTACTGGGAATAATGAGATGATCGTTTATGCTATCATCGAGATATATTCGACGTACTATAGATAAGTGTTATACTTTTATACGTGTATACATAATACAGGTTCACATGAGAAGAAAAAAGATGGATACGAAAGATATGGAAATTACGTCCCAAATGCAGTGGGTAAAACATCAAGACATCGAAGAAAGAAGTCGTTGGAAGAAAGAAAACACGATAAGAAAGAACATACTTTCCGTAGCGTGCAGCGAAGAAAATAAGAACTAAGGAAAGATATGTTCTCGAACTGGACGCATACTTGTAATCGTATGTGATAGAAGGTATATGTAGATATATATATATATATATATATATATATATATATATATATATATATGTTACAGCATATCCTTTTCACAATGGGCCACGAATGATATCGATTTTAATTGACGCAATGCATTTTCTATGTACTTTGTCATACTGTTAGAAATTCTCTCTAACAAATTTTATCAATATTGTTTTCATCCAAGAATTTTATTTTATAAGAAATTAAATAAAAATGTTCTACTTCTATACATATTCAAAAGAAAAGACAAATGATATTGAATGACGATGAGTGTTAGAATGAAAAGATGGGGTAAAGCTAAAGATGTAAATTTATTGAATTGTTTTTAGAATTTCGAGGCAATGAGGAAAAGAAGAATACCGTGAATGATCAATGGAGTTCTACGTCTTGTTATGAAATGCTTGCGATGAAATATAAAAGAAAAAGAATGGAAGACAAAGAGAGAGAGAGAGAGAGAGAGAGAGAGAGAGAGAGAGAGAAAGGGGAGAGAGAGAGAGAGAGATACTCGAATTTCCTCGTGAAAGTAGTACTTTTCAATGGAGGTGCTCATTAAAATTCCTAATATAATATCTAATAGTCCAGGAATTTTATATGCACAAAGCAAACGAGCTTTCAATATTCATTAACGCAATCCTTAATGAAACATTTTGTTTTACTTCGAAAGATATCAATATTTCGAAATTTCTTTCATTTTCTTCTTCTCTTGTTTCTATTTATCCTGAGATAAATAAACGAATGAAATTTTTCTTTCGATCGAAAAGGAGAACAAACGAAATAAAAAAAAAAAAAAAAGAAAAAGAAAGAAAAAAAAAAAGGAAAAAAAACAGAAAAGACAAAAAAGCTCGATATCCCACAGTGACATCGAAGATGACGATGACAGAAAGCAATCGAATGTCGAAAGATAAACGCGGGACTATCCACAGGACGTTATCGCGTTAGGTGCGTTTGTCGGGTTTCGAAGAGATGGATAGTTTTCATCCAACCAGCTTCATAAATCCTAGGGAAAATCCCATTCCGATAAAGGAAAGACGCGTTGGTTTATGGAAGGCAGGAAGGAAGGTCGAAAAAAGAGACAGTGCTTTTTCTCTTCTTTTTTATTTCTCTCTCTCTCTCTCTCTCTCTCTCTCTTTCTCTCTCTTTCTCTCTCTTTTTCTCTCGTGGGAATCGTCCAGATCGTTGGAACGTCTCGTCAAAATTTAAAAGGATACTCGATCTTGATTTATTCTTGATTTTATTCATTGGAATATTCTTAATCGTCTGGCGAATGTCACATGGAGAATAATAAGAAAACAAAATACGTGTTTCGTTTAAAAATACAAAAAAATTTGTAAAAAATTACAAACGATTAAGAACGAAATGGATAAAAAATAAAATAGACAACGGGAAGGACAATATCAAAATTAGCTATTTGAGAAAGCAAATGATTAAGATGATAAATAGAGACAGAGAAGATGCGACAGAAGGGAGTGCCCGGGTAACCTCAATATACGAAGTGTGAGATAGAGAGTTAGAAAGAGCGAAGGAGAGAGAGAGAGAGAGAGAGAGAGATAACGCGCGTGTGACCTCCGGGATTTTGGAGAGTAGCCAACAACGGCACTGCGGATATCGATGGTGACACGAGAAAAGCGCGTAGATGTTTGCTGTATTTTCGATCGAATAATATTACCAACTTTTCGATACCTGTGTACGTTTCATCTATTATCGAAGAAGCCTTCTCTTTATCTCTCTCTCTCTCTCTCTCTCTCTCTCTCTTTCTTTTTCTCTCTATCTATCTATCTCTCTTCGTCTCTCTATTTTGTGGAACGGAGGAGTAAATGAGGGGATCGTTAATCGTTAATCCAGCCGCTTAGCGCGTCCTCGAGAAATTCACTGGTTTCGTGTAAATCCGAAGCGGATATGCGACGATTTTAGCAGAGTTACACGCTCCGTTTACGATCAGTCTACCATATATATATATATATATATATATATATATATATATATATATGTGTTTGTGTGTGTGTGTGTGTGTATATATATATCCTCTTCGTCGAGAATTCATCGTTTGACCCACTGAACTTTACGCACCCCACTGCGGCTTTTTCATCATCGTCCTTGGATTCATTTCTTCTTTCTCCATTTTTTGCTTCTTGAAGTCAACAACCTTGTTGAAATAAATTCCGTGTCGCTGATTATTTTGCGTCACTTGAAATCGTTTTAAACGAGCAAAAATCTATTAAAATGAGAAAGCCAGAGGAAATTTTAGTTTTTTTTTTATCTATCAGAGATAAATCATTGTTATTAAATCAAATGAATTCTCGATGAATAGGACTTCACTATGTATTAGCTTCAGTACGTAATAAAAATATACTTTGTTAAAGCCTTAGGCTACAAGATTTTTAATATTTATATTACTCGGTTGCAAGCGAGGTAATGAACGATGGATATCTCTTTGCTGGGATGATTCTTTATTGTGTACGAATCAAATAAAGTTGTGATATTTAATTAAAGTCATTCATGAAAAAAAAATATATCCACGATTTATTATTTGCCACCAACAAAAAAGAAAAAAAAAAAAGAAGAAAAGGAGCACAATTCCTTCCTCTGAAGTAGAATATTATCTTTATCCTTCTCTCTCTCTCTCTTTCTCTCTCTCTCTCTCTCTCTTTCTCTTGGGATATCGTTTTCGAGTTCCACTCACGCTTCGATGCAACGAAATCATAAATCCTTCGATTGCCGCTCGATTAATTGGAAGGAGGAAAATGGAGAAGGTGGAGAAAAGAAAAGAAGGTTGGCGAGTTTTCCGCGTGACCAGGCGTGAAAATTCCTAGGGACTATCGAGAAAAGAAATTCGTGAAAAGTAAACTCGTTGCTCGACTTTCTTCGAGACATCGACTTATCTTCCCAAGCCAGACTTTCCTTCACAATAATGGACTCTCTTTTGCACTCGGCTGCTAAATGACAATCCTATCGGAACATTTAACTAGATTTAACACACGCGTACGTATATATTCTCCTCTTCTCTCTTTCTCTTCACTGTTTTCTCTCTTCCCTTTCTCTCCTTCTGTCTGTCTATTTAAACTTATTTTCCTACGTACGCTTTAACGTATATCGCATTAGCCGCGGCTGTGAGTCACGATTGACGTTTCGTTATGGCGGTATTAAGGTAGCTTCGTTCAGTCCTGCGGAAACGCGATAGCCCGTATGAGAGGAAAAGTGCTTGGTGCTTTTATGAACGGAACGGTTCGCTGGGCAGAGTGTACATAAATTGTTATCATATTCGGTATGATCCAAATTTGCAGTCACCTTCGAACTCAATGTTTCGAGCTCTCTGAATATTTCACGTTTGTCATCATCAATCGTTACCAATTTCGATATTATTTATCAATAGGATTAAAGTTTTACTTTTCCAAAAGTACACATACAAACGTGACAAATCGTTATCATCGGCGTTACAAAATGAAATAATTTATTTATATGAAAAGATAGAAATTCATAATACGAAATCAGTAGGATTATAAGGATCATTTTCAAAGGAATTATTAACATCAGGGACTCGTATGTATTGTCGCTGTCAATCGATAAAAGTAATCGAGTTTTAGTAGTACAGAAAAAGGGAATAGTATGAAGTAGTAGGTGAAAGATAGATAGATAGATAGATAGATAGATGGACAGATAGATAGATAGATAGATAGATGGATAGAAAGGGAGAGAGAGAGAGAGAGAGAAGGAGAGAGAGAGAGAGAGAGAGAGAGTGTAAGGGAAGCATGGTTAAATTTTCTACGGTTCTCCTTTCTGTCGGTCATCATTTTTTACTCTCTTCTACCCTGCCAGAAGGGTCACAGCATTCCTTTTTTTCCTCTCTTTCTTTGGTCCATGCTTCGATGAACTGCTTCGAGTCTGTGTAGAAGCGAGAGAGAGAGAGAGAGAGAGAGAGTGAGACAGAGAGAGAAAAAGGAGAGAGAGAGAGAGTGAGACAGAGAGAGAAAAAGGAGAGAGAGAGAGAGGCATATATGTTCGTCGTATGGAAAATCCAATCTGCGAGCGGATACTTTTGCGGTCCGTTGAATGTGTAACGAGAGGCCCCAGGTGTCCTTCTATCTGCGACGAACACCCACACTGAAGCTCGTCTCGATTTTCTATTTTTTTTCTTTTCTCTCTCTCTCTCTCTCTCTCTCTCTCTGTCCTACTTTTCTCCATTTTTTTTTCTATGCTCATGAGAACATGTAACGAGAACTCACTCCTACATGTCTATCCTTTTTCAAAATTGTTATGATCTATTGCAAGTAATGGCTGGTACAAGTCGAAGTGATGTTTCAATCAACCTTACTTTAATGTGACTAATATTAATAGAAAAATACGAAGATTGGTTGGTTCGGTCGTCGATATCGCCGACCGTAATCGATTTTCTAGAAGAGAAAGACCATAACTTTTTACGAAGGGGGAATTAACTTACTTATTGAAAAGTCTTCTCCATCGGGTACAAAGTTGTTCCATTAATAACGATTTGTGCTACCCCTCTCAATAGAATTATGTGAAAAGTTTCAGTAGCGAGGAAAAACAACGAACATTTTCTCTTCGATTTCTGTATATTTGAACTGGAAAACACGATAACGTTTGAGGATATAATATTACTAACGGTTTTGTTGCAGCTAGATAATATTTGGTAATAGACATACGTTGTACTATCCTTGTGGGCTTTGTCATACATATATGTATATCCCTGGATATCTGTATTCTAATTGTTAACCACCACATTTGACCCGTCTAACGAAAATTCAGTTATGCTAACTTGAATTGTCGTTAGAGTCACGCAATGCGGCTAACTC
Source organism: Vespa mandarinia (assembly GCF_050613455.1). NCBI lineage: Eukaryota > Metazoa > Arthropoda > Insecta > Hymenoptera > Vespidae > Vespa > Vespa mandarinia. The sequence continues at coordinate 11,873,111 of NC_140811.1, read as the reverse complement.
TATCCTTTCTCTCTCTCTCTTTCTCTTTTTCTCTCTTTCTCCCTTTCTCTCAAGCTTAGCTCTAAATCTTTCACTTTTACGAAAAGGGGTTGAATTGGATTGAAACTAAAAGATAGTCTCGTACATAGTCGCAAAGTCCTAGTAAGTAAGTATGTTCGATAGACGATATCTACTGTTCATCTTATGTTGGTTTCTTCGAAATATTATAGTACACGCGAACTTTTCAATAGAGAATATTTTTTTTCCTTTTTATTCTTTCTTCTTTTTTTTTTTTCTATTTTCTTTCTTTTTCCGTTGAGATCGAATCTTCTTTTCCCTACGAAGTTTGGAAATTATTTTTAAACCATATCAATGTCGCTTGTTTGTTCAATTATTCAACTGAAATCATTTCATTCGTCAATCTGATAACGAGAATGTTTTCAACGATTTCAGTTGAAAATTTACACAAAAATATGTTGGAAAATATTTCGAAGAAAATATATAAATGAGAAGGAAGCGAGATCTCTAATCTGATTAGTACGTAATACATCGAGGAATAAACATTTCTGAGAAATAGTTAAGGGAATGAGAAATATATTTCTATCTGATTCTATCCTTCTCCTCCTCCTCCTCCTCTTCTTACTCCTCCTTCATCACCATCATCTTCCTTATCGTTCAATTTTTAACGTGCCTTCTCTTCATTCAACTCATAGATGTCGTCATCACGAAAGTGAGAATCTTTTTTACTACAAAATGCTTTTTCCTCTTTCGATTACATTTTCTTTCTATTATTCCACGGTTTTCTATTTGAAAGAAAAGGCTTACTCCTTTCTTCTATTTTATTTTTTTCCCCCTCTCTTCTTTTTAATCGTGCGTGCTTCGACGAAAGGAATACCTTTTTACGAGAACACGTTCGTTAAAGGTTACCAATCCGAAGCGAGGAAAAAAGTTGCGTGCGTATGGATGATCGAAGGGAATTTAAAAGGGAGAAGCATCGTTTACGAATGCTTCCTCGAATCTTCTCGAAAAGAGAAAAATCTTGCTGAATAATGTGAAACGATAACAATATCGACGTCTAGCCAAAGACATTGCTATTGTAAGATCAGACAAATTTTTGCATCGTTGCAGTTGCCAAGTAAGGAAAAAAGAGAGAGAGAGAAAGAGAGAGAAAGAGAGAGAGAGAGAGAGAAATAAAAAGATGGAAAGAGATCACTAGTATCTTACGCAATTTGTTACTTTGCCAGAAAAACCAGGATCCATTTCGAATCCGACTTACTTACGATTCTTCTTTCACTTAATTCGTACACATCAAGATAAACGAGTACGGGATTAGTATTCCGTTTCTGTCTATCTCTCTTCTTTTTTTCCTTTCTAAAGTTAAACGAAGCTCGTTGAGAATGTCAGGAAGAAAACGCGAAGTAAACTGAACGAGAGAACAATGGTCGTTGATATCTAACAAATTATGCATAACGAAGACTATTTCGACACGATTCTCCTCAACTATCTCTCTCTCTCTCTCTCTCTCTATCTCTTACTTATTCATACCGTTTCGTGCCTTTTGACAAAACATTACCGGTTACGATTCGATATCATTGTAATGGTGGGACTTCTAATTACTCGTCGCTCGTTTCGTTATAATGAGAGAGACGTTTCTGAGAAACAAGGAGAGAAACTGGAAATGCTAGAGAGAAAGAGAGAAAGAGAGAGAGAGAGAGAGAGAGAGAGAAAGAAAGAGAGGGAGAGAAAGAAAGAGCGAAATAGAAAGACAGAGAGTAGACGCAGATAGGAGAATAATTTTCAATGACTTTTCGTTATTTCTTTTCCTTCAGTTCGTTGACTTTTGTATCAAACAAAGACAGACAGGGAGAGACAGAGAGATAAAGAGAAAGAGAAGATTGTAAGGTTTCGTATAGTTTCAAAAGTGAAATCCTATGTAGAACGATGAGATAGCAAGCGTGTTTAAGGAGTTCAGGTTAACTTAGGTCAGGTTACATATCAGAATAGTAGTAGTGTTAGATATTGTAGTGGTAGTTGCTTGGCGAAGCATTGAAAAGGGAAGTTTACGAGAGAAGGGAGAACTGAGGACTAGAGGTTACGATGAAGGCATCGCGAAAACTGACAGAGCATGTAGTATTGGCTGGAACAACGGTTCACTGGGGTTAATTGTATAAATTTACAATGAATTACCTCTATATATACGAATAGCGCCTATGTCGACACAAGTGTTCGTACGTTTCGAATATTCGCGACGTTATTCATCTCTCTCTCTCTCTCTCTCTCTCTCTCTCTCTCTCTCTCTCTGTCTTTTTCTATCTCTGTGTCTCCATATTTCGCTCCAGCTTATGAATTTACGCAGAGATGATATTAAATCTACTTATCATGGGAATGTGTTAATCCAAGCGACGTATGCCCTTTTTTCTTTTCTTTATCATTTTAATCTTCTCACATGAATTTTACCTTTCTTAAAGATCAAATATAATGTTATTTATGTTTTCAGAGTTGATTTATCAACGAAAATGATTTAACAAAACGTTACAATTAATGGAAATATAAAATCCAATTAAGAGGCTTTTTGTACTATTGAATTTTAATTCTGTAGATGTCATTATACGTTTAATTATTAGATTGCACTCATTTTTGGAAGTTTGGAACGTGTGCAACGTGTAAAACCGGTCATTTTTAATGCTATACACATACGATTTGTTTTTTCTCCCTTTCTCTCTCTCTCTCTTTCTCTCTTTCTCTTTTTCTCTTTCTTTAATGTAACAAACAGCTTAACTTTGATCGTACATATATTTGAGTAAGAAAGACAAAGTGTTACCATCGATCCGGGATAAAAAAGAATAAGTTAAAGAATGGATAAAACAAAACTTCGGAAATAATCGAAATTGTAATTTTTCACGTGAGGTGTTAAAACGATAAAAATAATAAATTCTGATGCGGGTATCATGTATTTCCTCGATCGCAATCATAACGTGTAATATCTTGCACGGTCTCTCTCATACGTGGCACGTGTACACTATACATAATGTGTGTGTATATCCGACGTGCTACCGATAACGAATGATATATGCTTCTGTATTACACTGTAGCGTGAGATTTACGTTTATTAAGCCTCGATGGAAGTGCCTCCTTATATAAGTTTTTGAATTATTCCGTTTAATTTAAATTATCATTTCATATGTTCCAATTTTATTGATCTATATTAAATTTATTACCATATATCGTAAATACAATTTATTGGATATGAATTCATTTTGGAGAACTTCTATCTATCTATCTATCTATCTGTCTATCTATCTATCTATCTATCTATCTATCTATCTGTCTATCTATCTATCTATCTATCTATCTATCTATCTATCTATCTATCTATCTATCTATCTTATCTATCTATCTATCTATGTATCTCTTTCACTCTCCTCCGTAGGCTTGCTTACACAGACAAAGATAAAGACGAAGTTACCATTTGTCTTCGTGAGAATTAGTAGCTTACAAACCTTACGGTCAACTTGCCATACAAGTTACAAAGTTACAGGCTTTGAAGAGCAAGAGAGAGAGAGCGAGAGAGAGAGAGAGAGAGGGAGAGAGTGCAAGAGAATATGCCATCCCTAATTGCATCCACGGATTAGAGAAGTTCGACTAGCAAGGTGGATATCATATGAAGGTCGTAGTTAGGTGTCTACCGTTTATATGGGCAGCATGCTATAGCGTTCATTCAGAAGAGGCAAGGACATATCTCCAAAGACGAAAGTTCGTCGTGGGTCCCCGCGGAAAGACGCCGTTACAGGAAGTTCCTCCTCTCTCTTCTCTATTCTAGCAAGTAGTTCACGAAAAGGAAGCTAAGTTCATCTGATTATTATACGAGAGATTAATTTTCAAGTCTCGAACTTTCTCTTTATCGAGATGCTGCCTACCGTGAAATTTAATGGAAGCTATAAACGTTTTAAATGATCTTTTGTTTTTCCATAGTATTCCATAAGACGATTTAAGAGAATGTAAGGAAGAAAAAAAGAGAGAGAGAGAGAGAAAGAAAATATCGTGCTTGACAAATTTTCTCTCGTTTTCGTGATATACATATTTATAATTAAAATTGTATTCATTAAAACTTGTTAATCACATTACATTGATGATTATATCAAGTTAACGTTAATATATTTGAAAAGTGATGAACATTAGAAACGATATATAGAATTTTATATTCTCTTCGTATCAACACATGGAAGATTAATGAATCGTGAGAAAATGTTCGTCGTTTCTGTCCTGTCATAAGTAAAGTTGAAGCCAGAAAGATGTTAGGTACGCTTTAAAGACGGATTAAGGTCGAGGTCGCGCTCAAGGGTTTCTCGGGCGCGAGCGTGAGACGAAGGATGCTCGCGAGACAAGCACACGCGAATACGTAATCCGAATTAATGACATGCCAACGTGCATCGCACTCGATTGGGAAATCTCTCGAGTAATACAGCCAACGTCCGGTCCTCCTCCATGAACCATCCTCAGTGTGTCCCTTCTGCCTCCCCCTTTCCCTTCCCACGATGTTATTACTCTCGATGTGCCTGTGAGAAGCTGCTAGAAATTCGTCCTGTGCAACGCGATAAACCTCTATATAGTATAGATCTGTATTACATAAATTGTGACCCATTTAACGAGTTTAATTATGTGGTATCTGCCGAAATAAAAATCATTTCGATTCATTCGTATATATAAGAAATAATAAATAAAACAAAAGATAAATCATTAAATTATGAAATTGATATCTGTCAATCTCATATTTCAACGTAATTACACGCATAATGTGACATTTTCTTATTGTCGTTTCTTTTTCTTTGCTTTTGCTTTTAAGGCACCTGTTTCATCACATTTTCCCTATCTATCCATTCGCGTTTTTTTAGAGACGCGAGTATGTACGACACAAAAAACTATACGGGAACTATATAAATTTCAACGTTCGCGTCGTTCGGCACGATTTCCTCTGGACGAACAATTTCTGGATGCGGGCCAATTGCATCGACCTCTTTTCCCTCTTTCTCCCAAACTCACTCCCCTTCCTCTCATTCTCCCCTCTCTATTTCTTCTCGCTTCTGCTTTTTGTCAGAAATGATCACTCACGTAAAAGAAACAAAAAAAAAAAAAAAAAAAGAATAAATAAAATAAAATAAAAGAAAAAAGTGATCGATTGCGAGAATTGTATCAATCTCAAAGGCTCTTTCTCTTTTATGTGGTTATTGTAATGAATTACTTTGACACCCGACCTAGCGAATGTTCTACTTTGTAGAAAATGTGGAGCGGCAATTAAAGTGCGCATTTTACGAATCGCTTTGTTCCCTTTGTCAAAACTTTGCCTGGAGAATACTTTGCAATTATATTGGACTTTTTCAACTTTCACGATGTATAATTTCGTGTGATCTCGGTGTCTTTCGTTTTTTTGGTAAAACTACTCAAATATATACTCAGGATGTTGAAGATATTTTTTAAGAGAACTTTAAGAAGTTTAACAACCGGTGAGAAATAGAGTAACTAATGTAAAGAGAGAATTTAATTCAATTTTACGAGCTCTCATTGTTTGACGTGTAAATAAAATAAAAGATTATCACGTATACTACATTACGGCGCTTCTTAATTAAACGAAAACTGATAGTATCATTTAAATTCTTGATTTGAAAAAAAAAATGATTGAATATTTGAAGATTTACATTATTTCATATGATTCTAATCCCAAACTTTCGATTCCATTTAGATTATAGATTTTTATTTCTCTCTTTCTTTTTCTTTTTTTTTTTTTAAAAACAAATATAAGGAGTATAAATGAAAAGAAAACATTCTACGTAGAATTGAACGATAGATCGTTTTCTTTTTCTCTCATATTTCGTCGTACCAAGAAACTCAGCATTTTGTTTCTCTCCTTTTTCACTCAGTTCACTCGGTTGTTTCTTACTCTCGCGATCACGGCTTTTCTCAACATCCACAGAAAGTTTTCCATCTTGGCACCTTGGAACTTTAATACTGAGTCGGAAAATCTTCTTTATTCGGGCCCTTTTGAAGCGTGAAATTTGATTCGGATTTCGAGCATTTTTAAAAGAAACTTTTCGTTTTCTTACTCCATTTGTTTCAATTTTTTTCTTGTTTTTCCTTCCGCTGTACGATTTTTTTATTTAATATATTTTCCGATTTTTTGATGCCCACTTTATTACATTGAAATGGAAATATTCAATACATTATGTTCGTCCATCCCCCATTATGTTCAAGTAGTACTAAACATAGATAAAATCATCACATATCGAATATCTCTGCTGTGTTTTGCAAGTATTTTCACAATCATAGAAGCAAAGCATGGTTATGATTTCGATGAGTCGTCAAACGACGAGTGGGACCAAATGCGTTCTGACAGTTCCGAATGACGACAGCGCGAATTTATGTCATGCGATGTGAAATATAAACGATTCCCCTTTCGTCCGACATTTTTTCCTCTCTCTCTCTCTCTCTCTTCTCTCTTGTTTTTTTTTTTTTTATTTTCCAAAGCATCGGATAACGCCGACGAATATAAACAAATCGTTATGGTGATAAAATCGTAACGCTGGGATCTGACAAAAAGTGAAAGAAAGAAAGGATAAAACAGCAGGGAGAGAGAGAGAGAGAGAGAGAGAGAGAAGGAAAGAAAAAATATATAAAAAATAAAAATGGTGGTTATATGAATGTAAATATTGTTACGTTCTATGTTATATACTTTGTACACTATCTTTTGACCTAAATGAACGATTTAGTAGAGAACCACCTACGTATACAGAAATATGAAAACGATGTTATGTTACAGCGATTTTTTTATATTTATTCTCAAGACAAAATTAAAGAGAGAAAAAAAGAAAAAAGAAAATAGCACATATACGCATAGCAATCTCTTCGTTATCAATGTTAAACATATTAGCGACCGTGAGAGACGTTTTTAGCGTGGTTTTGCGTGCGTAAAACCACCAGCGTAACCGCAACACGATAATTTTCCGCAACCCTTTGGCTCGTTCGTGTCTCTCGAACACACTACTCTAGACTACAGAGAGGGATGGTTTTCCCCTCGGCATAAATTGTAAATTCTAATTTAATCCATTGTAACGGACTCCAATTTTAACCGATCGAAGTAATATGGGAGAGCGAGAGCGATAGAGCAAGAGAGATAGATAGATAGATAGATAGAGAGAGAGAGAGAGAGAGAGAGAGAGAGAGAGAGAGAGAGTAAATTCATTTTGTTGCTGCGTCTGAACGCATTATAGCGTATTCAGTTACGTAACGTATATCGTGTGACCTTTCGCCATCCAATTTGATTTTCTGCTGATAGAACATTATTATTATCGCGATGCTATTAAAATAATAATCACTGTAGAAGACGAGATGTAAAAAGTATTTTAAAATTATTTTCTTTACTTTTTTCATTTTTCTTTTTTAATAATCAAATTACAATGAAAATTTTCTTTCTATCGGATCGATTAATAAATAAGTGCCATAAATAAGAAATCAAGTAAAAATAAATGATTATTTTATAATCAGAATTCACAACTTTACCATTATGTATATATACCTATTGAATTAATTCATAAATAAGTTTTGTTTCATTATAGCTGATTCTTTATTTATGACTAAATTTGATATTTTAACAGAAATATAAAGAACATCGATAAAAAAGGTGAATTGTAAGACGCAGAATAAAAATTGAATATGGATATTTAAATATTACGTCGGTAAAATCAATGATATCCTAATGCAAAATAATACGAAGAAAATGAATTATCTATATATTTCGTATATATTATTACTATTGCATTTGAGTATAAAAGCGTGTTCTCTTTTTGTTGAAAGGAACAAGCTCTGAGAGATTTGTCTTGTTGTAGCACCTGCGGATTACGAAGTCGCTGTTCACTCTACAAGTCAAGTCCGCAAGTTCATCGTGACGACGTTGTGGCGGCTTGCGTACACCGGTGATAATTGCTTCGTGTTATGTCCACGCGAACGTGTTCCTAGACCTTCTCCATAAGTCATCGTTAATTACGTTGTTATTGTCAGCGTGATTTATCGCGTACCCAAACCCTTTCCGAATCACCAATATCCTTACTGGATTACGATTATGCATTTTAGAATGAGTTAACTTGTTTACGAACATGTTTAAGAAATAAAAAGTAAGAAAGAAAGTGAAATAGACAGAGAGAGAGAGAGAGAGAGAGAGAGAGAGAGAGAGAGAGAGAGAGAGAGAAAATAAAATAAAAAGTAGAGTTATACATACATAAATAAGTGATGATAGGTCAAAAACAATGGAGATATTTTAGATAGTCAAGTTAGATGAGACATCTGTACATAGTGTTACACGTGCACTTATTTTACCGTGTTACAAAAACATAAGTCTCCGCGTTATGTTACATGACTTCGTGTCATATGAACATATGTTATACAAAAGTTTACTATAATTTATCAGCTCGATCGAAAGAAAATACTCGAGTTAAAGAGATTTGAACGTCATTGATCTCACGTTCAATTGAACTGGTATAAAGTTTCAGGAAAAAAAAAGAAAGAAAAGAACTAAAACGAAGTTGCTGACTTTTTAAATGTCACGTTTCTCATACGAGCTTCGTGTTTATCAAATAAACAATTTCAGTTATTCGCGATATAAGATATTACGCCGAAACTTTATTAGCAATTTGTTTAATTTGCATTTTGTGATTTTATGAATCCAATTTATATCTTAACATACAATGTCAAAAGCTTACGTTCACAGAATTGTTCCGCGGTAAGTCACAAAATTGTAAGACAGGAAAGAACGTAGGTTCTTTTTATCAGTCGGATTTAAAATATGCCAGTTTAGACTACTTTCCTTCCTGTCAATACTTAGATTTACTTTCTTTTATCTACTTTACCCATTGCTTTGCAATACGTCCCTTTAGAGAATATCAACCTTTATTTTCTTTCTTCTAAATCATCGAATCTGTCTGTTTATTATCGATGGTACCACGTTAGTTGATCTCCACATGGAAAAAGTCGTGCTTACCTGAAACAAAAAATAAGAAGAATGGTTAAAATATGATTGAAAAGAATATTTTTTTCAAAAATTTCAATATTATTTTATTTTTTTTGTTTTTTTTGTTTTTTTTTTTTTTTTACTTATTTGTATACTTTTTTTTTTTCGTTAAAGAAATCGACCGATGCAACGAAAATTATTTAAATTATAGAACTAACATTTTTCACAAAACAATAAGAAATGAAAACATAAATTGAAAGAGAGAGAGAGAGAGAGAGAGAGAGAGAGAGAGAGAAGAGAAGAATGAGAAGAAACTAATTGAGTTTCCTCTTCTCGCTAAGAGTTCGTGATTTTTGACTATATTTTTGTCCTAACGAAAATGCACCAGGGAATTTTCCAAGTCCTAACACGGAGTCTGAGCGTGCTACGGAAGGTGTACCTTTGCAAATGCTAACGAGGTACCGCTATAGATCGGGCTTGGAGACAGCGAGAGGAAAAGAGAGAGAAAGTGAGAGAGAGAGAGAGAGAGAGAGAGAGAGAAAGAGAGAGAGAGAAAGAGAGAGAGAGAAAGAGAGAAAGAGAAAGAGGGTAAGAGAAAAACAGAAAATGTACTTGAAAAGGACGGCTGTAGTCGTTACTCGAGAAAGGAAACGAAATTGCAAGGCCTCTCGTGGGTGCAATGTAAATGCGACCTTCTTCCTCTTACTATGATTTTCGAGCATCACATACACATACCCTTAAAGGATTCACGATGAACGTGGACTTTACTTTTGAGGTCATCGGTATCTTCGTGGCAGGCATATGAGGTTAATTTGATTTTTATCTCGCATGATATCCGCTTAGAGTTCTCTCTGCCTTTCTCTTCTTTTTCTATTCACGTATCGTTTTTTTTCTCTATTTGTTTTTCTTCTTCTCTCTGTTCTCTCATACGAATGGATGTACATATATCTATCTTTTTCCCTCATTACTTCTCTCTCTCTCTCTTTCTCTCTCTCTCTCTCTCTTTCTTTCTTTCTCTCTTTCTCTTTTACTTTTATCCCTTGTGGTCTGCTTAATTGCGAAACTTTAAAAGGTAACCTTGATATGTATGATTGAACGTAATCTCACCGATTTCTATCCAAACGAGTATGCGTATTACATTTTAAACTAAAACACTCGACTTTTTATGCGAAAAAAGAAAAAAAAAAAGAAAGGAAAGAGAAAGGATAATTATGGAAAAGAGAGGTACTCCATTGAACGTGTGTGATGGTAGGTAGATATATTTTTCAATGAGTATATATTTTCAAGTAGCCTCGAAATGAATTTTTTTGTTGATATTAGTGAAGTCTTGACGATGTAAACGTTAAAAAAATATCGTATCAAGTATGCGTGTAACGTGATCGCGTCCTTGCGAGTATTCTTAATCGATTTATAATGATCGATATTCCGCTATACGATCAAATTCAATTACTAGATAGGATCAAAACCGATTAAATTAACAACTATTCAATGTAGGAACGTAATAACGAAAAAGGCTATTAACAAAAAAGGAAAACTTTATTATTTTTAACATTGGGATTAACTTCTCTCTCTCTCTCTCTCTCTCTCTCTCTCTCTTCTTGTGTTTTATACTCCTCAGTGTATTAATCTCGTGGTTTTACTCGATGAATTTGTTTTGTCCATACGATAGTTACCTATTGCATGGCATACGCGTATAGATATACATATGTACATACATGTACATCGGTGTGCTTGCCGTGACGTGTCAAAATTTTTGAACGCGTCGTTTCTCTTTCTCCGTCAACTAAAGAGATTATTCTAAAGACAAAGATATATTTATCAACAATGTCATCGGGATATTATAATGGTATTAAATTTTATTATAAATGAAAAAAGCCATGGACATTCTTTTAGAATTAAAAACTATGAACGAGAATAAAATAGATAGATAGATAAATAAAGAGAGAGAGAGAGAGAGACAGAGAGACAGAGAGAGAGAGAGAGAGAGAGAGAGACAGAGACAGAGAGAGAGAGAGAGAGAAAGAGAGAGTGAGAGAGAGAGAGAGAATAAAGAATATGTATAATATTTAAGAATGATCAAAGTGAAGTCATTTTTATCAGTGAGGCGGCTATTAATAATAAACGACAGGCGTTACACTGTTGTTTCGTCGATAACATTAATCGAGTCACGATTTAATCTTCACGAACACCGACGCATTTCAATGAGTATCAACCAGACGAGGGACTTATTTCGTTCAGGATATAAAGGGAGTGGGTATTCGCGCAAAACGGATTTTACTGCGAAGCGTCCTGAAAATTGTATTAGTCAACGTGTTATCGCGAACGAAGCACGAGCTCGTCTATCTCTTTCTCTCTCTCTCTCTCTCTCTCTCTCTCTCTCTCTCTCTCTCTTATACACTCTTTTGCCATTCTATCGCTTTTCCTATTGAGAGAACGATAAAACGCGCGATTCCTCTCCTTGTTTTCGGTCGATCGAATAACTCTCCCTAGACAGCTTCGAGATAATTCCTTTAAACGAGCTCGTAGACCAGACGATGATGAGAACGATGAAAACTAACTTATAGAGGCGAGAATGAACGTGTTGATAATACGTATGTATTTGAAGAAAGCCAGTGTTAATCCTGTTTGCGATAATGTTATTGCGAATTGAATTATTGCGTGAATATAAATGGCATTGTCTTTTTTAGTTTATTTGAATAATCAGAAATCAAAACAAAACGAAATAATATTAGATTGATTTATTTATCGTTGAATGATATTGGAAGAGATAAATTCATAGATTAATCTGTTAAAATTTATTGAATTAATAATAACGAATGTCTCGATTAATAACAGCGAATGGTTTCTACTATTTATAAATGAACTATTTATTTCGAACAAACAGTTTTTATTTCGTTCTCTATTCGAGTAAACGCTCGAGTTTACGACTCTTCAATCTATATTCTTTTTTCTATATTCTCCTTGACGAGACAACTCGACGATTTTTTCTTTTTTCTTTTTTTTTTTCTTTTTTTTTTTACGAGTTCAAAATGAGCCAAATCGCGATAACTACGCGCAACGTGCTTTTGCAAATTAGTTTAATTGAACGAGAGAAGCGATTGTTAGTATACATTCGCTTCCCTCGTTAATATTTATAGTAGAGCGTTAGTTTTCCCCATAATAATGTAGCAACGAATATTGAAATTCATTTTATGTAGAGGACGGCGTGAAATGAATATAAATTGTGTCAACATTGATTTATCCAGCATGTATAATCGTCACATTCCAACGACGAATAAAGATGAGCATTAGTGTATACGCATATATGTCTATAGATATACACGCACACATAATTGTAACAATATTTTACGTATAACTCCGCAGTTAAAACCGCCATGCCAATTGCTTTTCACGAACAAATTATCGGTAATTCATCGTTATTAATATTTTACAAAATATAAAAACTTCGTTGATCGTTGTCGTATTACAAGAGAGAGAGAGAGAGAGAGAGAGAGAGAGAGAGAGAGAGAGAGAGAGAGAAAGAGAGAGAGAGAGAGAGAGAGAAGCACAGAAAGAGATAGAGAGCTACGATTTATTCTCATTATTTAATTTGGTACACCAGGCAGATAAAAGAAAAACAATAGCTATCTTCTGAACGTTATTCTTTCTCAAATGGAATGACAATTAACGTAACTATAGCATTGATTACTAAGTTAACTCGACTCGTATACTTTTAATATTAAGATGATTATATCAATAAAATATGAGATAAAAGATTAAGTCGAATCGTTTTTTTCTTTTTCTTATATTTTTAATCAATCCACTTTCTTAATTACTGTTGTGAAATTCATTCATGAACTTTCTTTCGTAAATACTTGTATGAAGATATTTCTCGACGTAAACGAAGAGTATCGACTCACGTTATAAAATTTGAAATAAAAGATTGTCGAATTGTTTTTTTTATTTTTATTTTTTTTATTTTTCTTATATTCTTTAACTCAATCTACTTTCTTAATTACTAACGTTGTTAAATTCGTTTAAGAACTTTCGTAAATACTCATACGAAGATTCTCCACGACGTAAACGAAGAGAGGATTGACTTTATAGTTACGAACGAAACTAGGTAGAAGAAGGAAGAAGGGTTCGTTCGTCGATGAGTTTGCAATTTGATTTTAACATCGTGGTAGCGTCAAAAAGCTTGGAACGCGTCAAAACTCAACGACCATTAATCTTAGTCGAGCGCAAACATCGATCCTACTTTGTATACGAATACGTAACAAGGTCTACGCCACCATAAACTGGCCTCGAATGACTTAACCCCATCGAGAACTCAGCGTCTAAAGCTCGGTTGTACCCTGTTCACTAGCTGACTCCGTCACTTTCCACCCTTCTGTTCTGAAACTCGATTACGTCTTGACATGAGATAGGGATCCTTGAATCTTTCGAATTCTATTTCTACCCAAATGATTTATTTTATCGGGCTCGATAATTAAACGTAAGACTTAACTTTTGAGAAAATTTCTCAAATAAATTAAATGTACTTTTTAATTTGATTCAATTTCATTTAATGTATATAATAAATATATATATATATATATATATATATATATATATATATATATATATATAGAATAAGTCTCTAAAGTTAAGACATGTAATAAATTCAGAAATGACGCATTATTGAAAAGTAAGTTTAATTTTAGCGGGACTAATACAATAGTATTATTTATTTCTGATTTGATGGGCGTTTTAAAAATTATTTTAAAGTCCTTTATTTTTTCTTTTTTTTTTTTTCGATGAAAATCTACCATTTCTGTAACAGCATTTTATTTTACGTAAAAAAAGAACGAACAACTTTACTCGAAATTTTTTTTATTCAGTTTCTACCTATCTATGATATTTAACATTAATTAGAAAAAAAAAACTTAGTGGAAGGAGAAATATATATAGAACAGATATTTTTTCTTAGAAAAATATTCTTTCAATAAATATTCAATATGGAAGCCATCATCTATAATAAACTTCTCATATTGTTTAATAACCTTGAAAATGTCCATCAAATTAGAAATAAATAATGCTATTATTTTTGTCCCCTAAAACTGAATCTCCTTTTGTTTGAAATTTTCTTTTTAAAAATATGTTGATATAGAGATATTTACATGCATCGATTTTAAAAGAAAACTGATCTTGTATATAAAAAATACTTACAAAGTACTTATTAAAATATAAAGACTAAATTAAATCGAATGAGATATTTTGTCGACATAGAACGAAGAAGACATTAGAAATTACAAATAAAGTCATGTTAAAAACGTCTACTATTCAATGTATTAAATCTTTGACCAAGTTATTATTTATTTCTCTGTCTTTCTATCTTTTTTTTCTAAGTCATCGGATACAGAATATCTTCAAACGAAGAATAAATAAGTTATCATTGATTCTCGTTAATGTGTTAGTAGGAAGCCTTGTTCTTAATACTCTTACGATGTAACCATGCTATAATCTCTGCCAAGAAGACCTACCGAAACTACATGCTTTCTTCTTTGAAATACTTCGTTTTTCTTATTTTTTTTATTTTTTTTCTTATTTTTTTTCAGAACACGTTAGAAGAAAGAAAAAAAAGAAAAAGATAAGACGACAACGACGACGACGGATCTAAATGGATTTATTTTTTAAATTCTATTAACTGTAAGAGTGTGAAACATATCATAATAATCAATGTATCGTAGGTTAGATGATATTTATATAAATATTTAATGAATTGCTATAAAAGATACTAAGAAAAAGCTCGTATTTTCCTTGTAATCTTTTTATTTTGAAAAAACGAAAGACGTTAAAATATTTTTGCTTGGTTTTTTCTTTCACAATCTTTTCACGTGTTCTTCTTCAGTATAATGGTGATACATGAAACGAAGTGAGAGCTTCGAAAATGTAAAGGATCCTTTTATTGTTGGAACGAATGCGTGAGAAGTTTACAGAACTTTATCTCTTCCGACCTTTATTTCTTTCTTTGTCTTGTTATTCCCTCTATCTGTCTTTCTTTTTTTCTTTCTTTTATAAGTTTTGTAATATCGAGAAGAGACCGAATTCATGGATACGTCCATTTACGAATGTTACACGTTTCGAGATTGTAAGTTTTCTTTTATACATTTATGCATATATGTATATATATGTATATATATGTGTATATATATACATATATATATACACACACACACACGCACACATACACACATATATATATATATGTTTTTTAATAAAATAGGAAATATAAAAAGAAGAGAAAAATAGAGAGAAAGAGGGAAAGAGAGATAGAGGAAGAGAGAGAGAGAGAGAGAGGGAGAGAAAGAGAGAGAGAGAGAGAGAGAGATAGAGGAGTATCTCGAACAAGAGATTACGAGTTTCATAAATAAACAATGACACCTTACAGGAAATGGATTTCGTGTGACGACCGAACGTTTCAAACTCGAGTCGACAAGTCGATCCGTTTTGATTCTGTGCTTGATTTTCACCTATATCGATGAAACAAGAGAGAAAAAGAGAGAGAGAAAGAGAGAAAGAGGAAAGCGATTCGAGTGTTCTGTTCGAAAAACGTGTTCGACGCGTGTCACGTCGTTTCTTTCAATGCCACCAACAGTATACGCTCTCTTTGGACGTTTATATATCGTGTTGCTGGACCGACGCCAAACTCCTGAAAAAGAGAAGTATTCTTTGTTCTGAGATTTTGAAATTTTCGGAAAAGGTCGTAAGAACGTAAAAGGATTCGAAAATAAAATAAAAAGAGTTTTGCTTATATTTTTTCCTCTTTCTTCTCTTTTCTTTTTTCTTTTTTTTCTTATGCGTTGAAAATTCTTAAATCGAAAGGGATTATAATTAATTGCAGATAAATTCAAGAAGGATTTGAACCATTTGTAATCCCATTTTTTTCATGTCTATGAAATAATGAAATTTTTAATAAAACTTATACTACACTACCAATTATAACTTGGATTTAGCAAACGTTAGTTTTCGAATACGAATTAACAATTAATTTTGTTGGAAAAAAAAATTGAATAAGATTAAGAAAGAAAAAGGACAGATATATAAATATGTAAATGTATAAATTATATACGATGTTATAGAGAATTAACACGAAAAAGATTATCGAAATCTTAAATCGACGAGTTTTTCACATTGGTCGATTATAAATGAACGATTTTGCAGTTTTCAAACAACTATAGGTTACTAAATGTTACGGGCATGCGAGTTTTTTGTCGGCTTTTCCTGGTTAAAATGAAACACGCATTATACGGAAGAGCTGAGGAAAAAGTTGGATCTGCATTTTGTCGCTCCACCTATGCGAACTTTCTCTCACTCAGTCTGATTCATACTATGTAATACTACTGCACGGAATTAATTCACACTTTTCGGGGCTTTCCTCGCTTGGATTTTTTTACAATAGTGTGAATTCACGCGAAACTTTATCCGCGAAGGATTTCCGGATGATGATGGAAAAAGAAAAAAAAAAAAAAACAAAACAGAGAAAAAGAAAAGAAAATATTCGAAGGAAAAATTAGGTCGTTTGGTCATTTTAAAATATGTATCTTCTTAATCTTTCGTCCGTAAATTTTTCTATTAATATAGATGAAATAAATTTGAATCTTTAATTTCGTAAGTAAAAAAAGACTGCGTATAAAGACGATATGGAGATTATTGAAGTAAATAAAGCTTTTCGCTGACTTCCTACACTCGTTGGCTTTAAACAGAACATACATATGACAAAATTAGCTTTCCTTTTTGGCGGTACAGTATCGTTGAGTTACCATAAGATGACTCTGCTGTTTCGGTCACGAAACTAAATAATGTTGTGTAGTGAACAGGCATCGCGATGGTCAGCTTCGCTTGTAAGCGTACTTACTATGAAAAGTACTTAGATGATGTGTGGTCCAGAGCTATCATAAGGAAAATAGGTAAGTATATAGGTAGGAAGATAAATAGGTAGATATATATATCATGACTTTCTGTAGAACCATCGTCCCTTGTCTGTGCATCGTATAATGTCGACGATATATTATATATACATATATATATATATATATATATATATATATAAAATATATCAACTCCCCGAACAATATTCTCAAAATTAGCAGGGACGTACATTTTGCCCTGCAATAACATCAGACCTTGTCAATGCATTGATCCCTCTTGGGATTGACAACTTTGCAGACGTTTCGTTATCCATCAAACTATATCCCACATTTTTCTATATCTCCTTTTTTCCCCCTTTTAATTATCTTCTTGTCTCAGTTTTATCTGATTTATAATATAATGAGTATAATTGAAATGAAATAATTAATTCCATCAATTAAGATTGCATCAATTAAAAAATTATTAGTTATTTATTTTAAATATTTATTTAATAAATTTGTTTTTTAATTAATTACTCGCAATAGTAAGTCGTTATTATAATTACCGGTAGAAAATTTTGTAAGTTTCTATTTCAATAGATACTTGAAAAAGGAACGAACTTGGAATTTGTTAACTAACAAAGTCGAAGTTTAGGAGGAAGCAAATCACGAGAATTTGTTAGTTAATGAGAGGTTGAGCGTAAATGAGAGATGAAAACAAGTATCGAATTCTATTGGACACTTCACTTTTACGATACAGTCCCGAACGATATTTAACAAAGGACGGAAGAGCACTTCAACCACGATCTATCGGGAAGCGAAGATACGAAAACAAGGTCGGCCAGGGTTCGTTCAAGCTTTTGAGTTACTTGCGAACTAAACTCTGCGTAAGCAAGCTCGCAAACACGATTGATTCTGAAACTAAAACTGGACGGGTCTTAAGACAAACTGCAAACTCAATGTCGCTGAAACAGATAGAGAATGAAAACAGTTGTTCTTTGTTCTTAATATTTTATTCTTTGATTAATTAATTGCTTATTTATCGAATATACGATAAAATGAACAAAAAACAACATGAAATTTTTTATTTGAAAAATTTCAATCATGTCGAACGAAGCAACGAAAGATAATGTTCGATATCGATAACACCGAGTGAATTTTGATTTCGTTGAAATAATTTTTTGTTCTTTCTCTCTCTCTTTTTTTTTTTTTTATTCTTTGAATATTTTTCCTTTCGAAGTTTCGCATAGAAATGAATTTAATTTTTGAACGAGTAGATACGTCATGTCGATTACAATTTCTCGGAATAATTCCAATGATATTTTAAAAAATCGACAAAGAGATAGAGTTAAATGATATTTTAAAAATGTGTAGCTTTGATCCAACCGAGAGAGAATAGAGTGAACGAAACGATGTATATATATATGTGTGTGTGTGTGTGTGTGTGTGTGCTTGTGTGTTTATGTGAGAGAGAAAGAGAGAACCGACTTGATGGATAAATGAGGCAGAAGAAGCTTCGATCCCGCAGCCTTGTTCTACGTTCTACGTTCTCGACGATTGGGCAGTGGCCTGATTTTCATGGTCGACTAACTAGAGGACAGATTAAGTATATCACTCGGTTACCTTCGCTGACTCCTCGGAGTTAGGTATATATAAACTGTTGAAACATCGAATAATGTGTAAAAGAAGTTAAGATAATTTTGTTAAATGTTTAACTTTTAAATTGACACTAGTTCATCTTGAAAATATTAAAGTGCATTTACAACGAAGAACATTCTTCGAATACGTGTATATGACATTAGCTCTCTTAAACTATAAATCATTTGTTTAATATATAGATTATCGACTTAACTGTAGGGATCGAGTAAGAATACGTAATGTAAATAATTCAATGTGAAACGAGCATACGATAAAAGAAAATAATCAAATATGTATATATCTATACAATGATTTTTATAATTACTTATGATATTATCTGATATAAAAAAAATGTGTCGTCGTAGTAAGATATTATTTACAGGCGTAATCGATTTAGAAATGATTTAATAAATTGTCTATTGTTTTTCATTTTTCTTTCTTTTTCTTTTTTAACAAATTTATAAATTTTACTTTCTTACATTTCTTCACTTTATTATTCTCAAATTTTTTGTTTTTCTTTCATTCGATTTCATTTTATTGTACGAATTATAATTTTTTTTTTTCAAATTCAAGAGAGAGATTGTAGTTTGGAAAATTTATCGTTCGTGAGATAGAACGATCACCAGAAATAACAGGTACCAATATAGTGATGTTACCTATAGGGAAACGAGGAATCGCATTGGGAGACACGAGAAGCGAATTACGCTCATCGAATATTTCCGACCACACCAGCCGGAAGTTTTGCATCCTCTCGATGTTTGATCGTGTCCTCTCGTTTGTCGTTAACGCGATGTGTCGTCGATAACTTTTGATGTTCTTTGTTGAGGACAGTCGAAATTTTGCGAAGGAAATTTATTGCACGGTATAAAATATTCATCTATGCGTCAGACGCAACCACTCACGCATGTTACTCCAAGGAGTACTTTGTTTTTTATATAACCTCATTCGTTATACATGTAATTTTAATTTCATGTAAATTAAGCGTGACATTATAAGCACATTAATGAATAAATAATAGAAATCGTCGTGTTGTTTATTAATTATGAGCCAAGTCATACTTATCTATAAACGTACATTATTTTATGGAATATAAAAAGAAATATTTATATGAATAACAATCGGATATAAATTTTCTGTCTGTATCATCATACTGTATTTTTCCTTTTTTTTTTGTCGTAGTAATATACATTTGTTTTTGTTTTTTTTTCTTTTTTTTTTTTTTTTTTTTACGTATCTAACTAACAACGAACCTACATAGTGTATATTTTCATGAATAATGATATAAAAAGAAAATAAAAAAAAAAACAAAAATAGGAATAAATAATTAAATATTATATATCCTGGTAAATAGAGGAAACGAAAAAGAAGTGAGTGGGGGAAGTTGTCGATCGATATGTATGAAAAATCGCACAGTGGATGATGGAAGTGAAGAGAGAAGAGGACGAGAATTACGGAGCGAAATTTCACGAGGACTCTTCGTTATCGTGCGACGTGCTAATTCCGCAGCGCGGTAATTTGTCATCGTGGCTTGCGACGTGTAAATGCGTTGTCGTTGACCGTAGCGGAGAACCACGGGATCATTTCCCTCCTCCCAAGAGTACTTCTCATCCTCGTCCTCTACTTCGTATGTCTCCGCTCGAAAATTTCAAAAAATGCCACGTTCCCGATGATTAATTCGTTTTCGCGAATCAACGCGAAAGGGTCGACTCTTATTCGAAGGATCAAAGAATGACTTCGAAATAACGAGCGAAGTTTCATGTAACGAAAAGAAAATCTTCATAGTTTCATTTCAATTCTCGCCGAGTCATCCCTTTTAAATGGGGAGAAAACAAAAGAAAAAGAAAAGAAAAAAAAATAACATTTGCTTTGCATGAAATTTATTTTCTGCTATTTGTACCATACCAATATGTATATGTAATATTACTATTAATAAAATTATTATTATTTCCTTTGAAAATTTATCTCATTGTAACAATGTAATAAAAACCATTATTCCTATTCGATTCATGAAAGTTGTACATTACCATTGTTCTTCCATTAATATTTCAATTTTTAAAAATTGTTTTCACATATATCTCACGGCTATATTAATTTTATCGTATGAATTTTGCCTGACAACGAGAGTTTTCGAAGATTAAAGTTTCTTCACTCTCTGTAAATTGTGTTTGATAACCGACTCCATCTTTCTAACGGCAACGAGATAATGTCAGCTCATTTGCATCGGTATGCGAGTCGTTAATGCTTCGATACGAAAGAGGAAAGGGAAATTTGATCCGGAGTTTGAACGAGCTATAGTTTCTCGGTATTTAATAGAGTTCATTTCGATATAGTCGACATAGCAAGTTGCTTTACGATTAAATCGCGGCCGATCTCGATATCCGACCTATTCTATTTTCAATTTTCTCTCCTAAATTGATATTTTATCCTCTCATCTTTCAATCTTCCTCTTGTGACGATAAAACAAAATTATGTTTCGGATACTTCCTTTCTATTCTTTTCCATTATTCATTTGAAATATCTACTTCTTTAATTTGAAATTAGTCAACGTTTCTTTCTTTCAACAATTTACAAATGGTTTCATTATTAATCCATCGAAGGAACATTTTTTCCTATTTTTTTTTCTATTTTTTAATATTTTTAATATTTTATCGCACGATTTATTTTCAACAATGGAATCGACAAATTATTCCAATATATTAAAATATACCTAATATATTTTTCAGAAAGAGATAAAAAAAAAATAGAAGAAGATAAAAGAGAAATTTATCAAATTATTATACCTACATATTTATATATAAAATAGGCAAAATTATAGTATATGTATTGGAATATATATTTATGAAACAACTGAAATCTGATTGATAAATTTAATGTTAAATTAATGTGAAAATTTCAGAATGACTCGAAAAATGATTTTAGAACAGTATCTGGAAACAGTGATCACTATATATGTATATATGTACCACTAACGAAAATACTATCACTGACAGTAGTCAGCAATGAAAATACCATTGGTATTGAGAACCAGTAGAAATACGTCGATACGATTCCTGGGAATGTTCTGTTTACGGATTAATTAAACCACCCCATACTATTCCTTCTCTCTAGCGTATCCCTTTTCAACTCTTTTATTCTACAAACACACGCATACACATACACGCGTCATTCTCTCTCTCTCTCTCTCTCTCTCTCTCTCTCTCTCTCTCTCTCTCTCTCTCTCTTACACATACATACACATACACATACACATACACACGTACACATAGACTATACATATATACATGGGAGCTCGATTATTCGCTAACATGCTCTAGATCAAATATCGTCGAGGAATTCACAGAGCTCGCCTGCTCGGGCGTTCTATCTTTAGCGTTCCAAAAAGCGCATCCTTTTGCAAACGCATCAAATCACTATGCGCTTTGCATTCTACTGTTGTGAAAATGAAAAACACACAGAGTGAGAGAAAGAGAGAAAGAGTAAGAGAGAGAGAGAAAGAGGGAGAGAGAGAGAGAGAGTGAGATTCAAAGAGGAATCGAAGTGTATATTGTGTGTATAGAAGAGTAGAAAATAACGATTGTTATTTCTCTGTTTGTTCGATTACAAATGAACGATTATCTTACAATAAAAGAGAAAAATATAGACAAGAAACATGGTTCATTGCTTTAGAATGTTTGTTATAATTTTATTACATTTGTGTATGTAAAATATAGAATATTTAATAGGTAATAGAAAATTTAATAGATAAGACGTGAATACAGACGAAACATATTCTATCTTTTTTGTATCAATGAGATTTTAAAATTTCCAATTGGAAAAAAATTCCTTTAAGTTCTTTATTACAGATTGTAGGAACGAACGCGTGGGAATCATTAAAAAGCTTATACGATCACTCTTTTTACAATCGTATCGATATAATACCACGAATCGATATCAAACACGCTTCGTATAGTACGTGGATAATTACTCTCAATGGAACAGCGACAAATTAAAGTCGAATAATCTAGTGTGCAATAATGTGAAGGGAGATGGTATATCGCATACATATGAGAATTCTCTGTCGGCCAATTGGTGGTAGGCCGATCGAAGAGATCTACATTGGTTCAACATCGGTTCAACTTTCTAATTTTACGAATGAGGAATCTGGGATTGTAATGTTACAGGGAAAATCAGCTGTACGATATGTCATAACGATTGTTATTCGATTCTTATAACGTTATAACAATTAGTTATGGTAATTATTTAAAGTAGTTATGGTATTATAACAATTATTCAGAGCGATAATTAAGGATAATTATTTAGGGAAATCATTGATTTCAATAATTGGTAATAAACTACTTGTTTAATGTTCGCTATGAAATGGTTCGATTATCATGGATTCCTTGATTAATGCATATAAATATATATTACTATAATTTCACAATTAATTTTTTGATCAGTTTGGATTTACCATGAAACATCTTCGAAATACTATTTACCAAAGTAATTATAAGTGTAAAAGAACTATATTCTTTTCTCAATAGCTTCGAAAATTGTTTTTCAACAACTAAACGAGTAAAACGAGAGAGAGAGAGAGAGAGAGAGAGAGAGAGAGAGAAGGATAGCCGAAAGATTCGACTCTAAAACGAATTCGACGGCTCGTTCGAGCAGCAGCTGCGTTACGAAGGGTAAGCACGCTTCTGGTTATCTCGATGGCAATTACCATAAATTTGTAGAGCTATATAGCGAAGAATGTAAGGAAAAAGAAAAAAAAAGAAACTATGTGTCTTAGAAAGATAGATAGATAGATAGATAGAGAGAGAGAGAGAGAGAGAGAGAGAGAGAGAGAGAAGAAAAATAAGATGAAGAGGAAGAATAAAGAAAATAAGAAGAACAGAAGCGTATTATACATATATCGCGAACTTGGCATAAAACGAAGCGCGAATGTGAGACGCGACGAAGAGTCTCTACACATTCTTTTCCTCCTCCCCTCTTACGTACGTGGAAGTTAAATCGCTTCGTTTTGTAAACTGGCTTCTCTCCACCCCTTAAACTTCTCTACCCTTCTCCCGTCCGACTTGTCGTAAATCCCACGAGATTGCTGAATATCATTGTACCGTCGGTATAACGTTTGTTAACCCATCGTACGTACACTAGCGATATGCTCTTGGGGAAGGAAAGCTTCGTAAAAATGTGACCGTGTGTCGGGAGAGGGGAAGAAAAAAGAAGGAGAGGTTAAAAAAAAGAGGAAGAGTAGTGATTTCAAAAGATGATTCAATTTGTGGGACTTAGAGGGTGAGTAAAGAGCTTTTTTAACACGTCTAAGAAGAAAGGGATCACGTTTGCTATGAAGTTTCCATCTTAAAAATTTGTCGTTTTTTTATTATGAGAAGAAAATCTCTCGTTCTCTTTTTTCTCTCTCTTTCATTCCCTCTCTCTCTCATTCTCTCTCTCTCTCTCTCTCTCTTTCATTCTCTCTCTCTCATTCTCTCATTCCCTCTCTTTCTCTCTCTCTCACTTTGATTGTGCGTAATATGAAAAACATATGAATATTTAACAGTGACGGCTGAGAGTTAATGTTTTCCATGAGATTCGTTTTTCGCTCGACACGCGTTATTCCGACATATTAAACTCGTTTACCGTTTCGCAGTTGAACAAGGGAGAAAGAGAGAGAGAGAGAGAGAGAGAGAGAGAGAGAGGGAGAGAGAGAGAGAGAGAGAGAGAAGATTTGATTATTAACTGTGAAAATATTTTGCTAATTTCTGTTGGCCCCTTTCTCATCGGCCACGATATTAATATCGTTTTTCTCCCGTAAACTCGGCGCGTTTCTAATTATTTCGTAATATTTCCGACGCGATTTATTTATCATCACGCGATTTATTCACATATTAAAACGAATTGAAGATTGAAAAAAATGTCAATTTCGTTTCGATCGTTTTTCATTTACGACGTGTATCATATATTATTCATATGGATGTAAATCGATCGATCTATCTACGTTCTATGTATTCGATCATTTCTTTTATTCTTAGTAACTTTCTTCCCTTTCCATTCGGAGCAACACGAAGCGATTTCAAAAGACCAAACACGAAAAGCAAAGGTATGGAAGGGAGCCTACTTGCAGTGAACGATGACGAGCCGTAGTTTCGATCCTACGAAGCAATATAAATGCAAAGAACGATCCGTTTCGTTCGTGTTCCGTTCGTAAGGAAAAAAGAAGAAGGGAGAACGAGGAAAAGAAAAAAGGAATAACAAAGGAAGGAATCGAGAAGGAGAGTCTAAATGCGAGCAGAGTGTAGTAGAGTGAGACTAGGGTCCTTATTGATATTCTTTTCAGGACATCCAAAAGAAAGACTGATCCCGTTGTAGTTTGATCGATAAAAGGACGTCATCCGTTTGGATAATTCAAAGCGATCGATACCTCTACCCTCTTAGTTAGTTGACTTCATGGATTTCCCTTGGAGACATTGACCTCCTTTAAAAGATAAAGCGAGATTACTTCAACGATATACGCCGAATGGTTCCTTCTATTTTTTTTTCAGGTTAGGGATTTGAAGAGCCAAATTACTATATCTTCCTCTCTTTCTCTCTTACTCTCTCTTTCTCTCTCTCTCTCTCTCTCTCTTTCGCTTTTGTTTTATAAAATTGTATAGTTCATGAATAAAACTTCGAATTTAGTCATTCTCGACATCTATTTTCTCTATCTTTTTCCTTTCTCTCTCTCTCTCTCTCTCTCTCGCTCCCATTCTCTCCTTATCTTCCTTTAGATTCTAATAGATGCAACTTGTCTCGTAATTCTGCAAAAGTACGACGATCGAGGGGGAAAATTTTCAACGAGAAATTATGTGGAGCACGTTTGCGAACGGGCGCTTGGTAGCCTGACGAAACTGATACGATCCGCATTGCGGTAATTCGAACTCCTACCCGAACTCCTTTCGAGCAATTCCGAACACACGAAAATGAGTGCTTTCGAGACGATGATCTCTTTGGGAAAGAGAGACAGACATATAGATAGATAGACAGATGGATAGATAAATAGAGAGAGAGAGAGAGAGAGAGAGAGAGAGAGAGAGAGAGAAAGAGAGAGAGAAAGAGAGAGAGAGAGAGAAATAATTCCCTGTTGTAGCCGGAAAGAGATCGGCTCGAAATCCCAAGGACGATCTTGGTGAATATTTTTAGTTTTTTTCGAGCTGAATATCTTAACATTGAGGATAGAGAAAGAGATAAAAAGAGAGATAAAATAAAGAAAGTGGAGTACGATTCAAGATAAAGAAGCACGCGAATGAGAAATCGTGATGGTGAATCAAAATGAGGGATGCGGTTCCACGGGAATCGAAAGTTCCACGAAGAATTGGCCCTTAAGCGAGATTAAGAGGATGAATATTAATAACCACCTTCAAGCTCGTCCCTCGTGCTGGCTGAAGCGAGAAAGTTTCACCGATAAAACCGACCGTTAAAAAGTGCGCTCGGCGTCCTAGCTATACTATAGTAATTCTCATCGTTGTGTGGCTTTAAAAGCTGAGCCGAAGGTAATGGCGTCTCTCCTCCGAAATATCGCTTAACGTTTGATGGGTTATACAGTAAATGCCGATAAAACCGTAGATATCGGCCAAGGATTTGCTTGCTTTTCGCTTCCCGAAGGGATCAATTTTTCACGAGCAACTACAAATTCTGTTTCAGCTTAGAGATAGTTAGCAATATGTAATATCATGTGTTTGCTTTTTAGAAAAATAATATCTTGCTTATTTTTCTGTTTTATAATTTTTTTTTTCTTTTTTCTGTTGGATCGTTAATAGTTAATAGTTCCTATTCCGTCAATGTCGTTTAATTCTGTTGTATCGATTGGAATCGATAGAATACATATAACTATATAGATACCATAATATATTCTCTACATTTTAACGATGTTTAGTCAGCAGAGTTCTGAAGTTTCTCAATCGTAAATTTCAAAGAGGAGTCTAATGCTAAACAGTAGTATGCATTCTTCGATGATTTTGTGGGAAGTTGGTACAGGCATTTCCCTAGGGATTCAGAAGTTTGCAGAGTGAGGTTGCTAGGCTCACATAAGAGAAGGTAATAGAGAGAAAGAGAGAGAACATGAAGTGTACATATATACGAATCCAATCGAAAATCGCCATAAATCGCGATGCATAGATGCGTACAATTGTCGTGGTTTACGAAATTGTAGGGAGATGGTTATAGGGTGAGCATGGAAGGGATGGGAAAGGGCGATTGAACGCGACCAAATGGAATTACGGATGAAATTAGCACAAGCGTATCGGTCAACACTCTCCCACGATCGAACGATCCGTACTTTTGGCTCACAAAACGAGTCTAGCTGGCTCGGGCAACGGACTAACTCGTATTTAGCTACGTTTTTCGATTCTCGAAAACGAGCGAAACGAAACGTCGTCGTGGTTGGAACCACGGTGGTCTCGCTCGACGCGTTCGCCAATTACAACGAGTTTCGGATGCTTTGTCAACTGACCGCGAATCTCGAGGGAAGCGATGCTCCAGAATAGATTTTATAACTTCTTTTATAATTCTATTTCTGACTTTTTTTATTTCTTTCTTCTTTTTGTTTTTTTTATTTCTTTTTTTTTTTTTTGTAAATTATCGTAAATCATTTAGAGGAAGGGAAAGAGAGAGAGAGAGAGAGAGAGAGAGAGAGAGAGAGAGAGAGAGAGGAAAAGGCAGAGAAAACAAGTAAATAAGACGATATACTTATCGAGACATAATTTTTTAAACACTAGATTTACAAACTAATCAAAATGATTGATTTCAATAGTTTTTATAAAAATTTCTATTTTAAATTTTATTACATAACACTCTCGAACCATTATGAATTTTTCTATTATTATACACAATTTACCAATTTTTTTTTATATATCATTATATATTATATTATAATATATATTATACATTTATTTTTTTACATTTTATACATTTATTTATACATTTTATACATTTTTTATACATTTTTATACATTTATACATTTTTATAAGTTTATACATTTATTTTTTCTTTCTTTTTTTTTTTTTATAACTATAAAATATATCTTAATATATCAAAAGTATTGTCGAAAGAACTTTTTATTACGGGCGAAGAAATAGTTCGACGAGATCTTTAAAAATAAAATGCTCACGATTGTTGACGCGTAGTACGCGTACAAAAGTTGGAAATGGATCGTGACAATAAAGCGAATGGATCTCTCGTTCGTTGACCGGTCGTTATAGTGTCTCGTGAATTCGTTGAGTAAATGGAGAAGAAACTACTATAAAGCTCTTTTGTAAATCACCGATATTCAACTCGCACGCTATTTTCTCTTTTACTATTTTGACTATCGATATCGATACACATTACTGCTAGAACAAAGAATAAAAGGATAATTGTAATAAAGAAAAAAAAAAAGATATTATTCCCTTTTCTTTTCTTTACGTATACGTTCTAAAAGGTATTAAAAGAACGAATTCTAAAAGACTTCACATTCTCAAAAGTTTTACAATGTTTTTAAATAATATTAATAGTTCTTCTCGACTACTCTAATTTTAACGATAATGAAGACATTTATAATTTCTAAACATTATTTCGTGAAGTAATAATACTTTTTATAAAATCTTACAAGTACGTGTAAAGAAACTTTAGCATTTGTTTTAAAATATTTTCTTATCGTTCGTTTCTTTTTCTTTTTTTTTTTGGATTAAAAGTAAAGAAAAAAAAAAATAAATAAAATTGTAGAACTTGGATAAAGATCGAGAAGTAACAGAGATGATCCTGTGCGTGTTCAACACATCGTTGTAACCTCCGTGTCGGTCGCGTGCCACCGATCGATTAATCTCTCGCAAGTTAATCCTTTGGCCCGTCCGAGTCGGGGGTCTCGATCAAGACGGATTAAAAGAGCCATTAAAACGGCGAACACACGGAACGACTCGAGGAATCTTGATCGTAACATAAATAAAGCTCTGCGCGATCTTTGCGGGAGAAGTACCTACATTTGTAGTCATAAATGGCTTATAGTGAGATTTCCTTCGCCTTTCGAACAAATTTATTTTACTGTATGTCTTCTTTTATCTCTTCGATCTTATTTTATAACTATAAATATATATATATATATATATATATATATATATATATATGTATCTATACCTATAATATATATCTACACCTATATATATATGTTATATTAATTATATTAAAAATTATGTTACATTCATTAACAGATATTTAATATATGTTATTTCTAAACATATATCAAAAATTTTATTAATATTATCAATATTAATAATATTAATATTTTAATATTTTAATTAAAAATTTTTTTTTAATTTTAATTTATTAATATTAATAATATTAATTTTATAATAATATTATTTATAAACATATATTGAAAATTCTGTCCGTTTGTCAAGTAAAAGAACCTAATAAATTTGTATACTATTTATTAATATTTATTATTAACAATGTAATTTCTATTAATATTAATAACTTTTTCACATCTTGATGAATGTTTTCGTGATGCTCTTTAATAAAATGATTCCTCTTTGGAAATTTAAAACTTATTCGTGCATATCGCAGATGCGATAATTTAACGATATGAGTTTTTTTATTGCTATGATTATTCGTCAATAATGAAAATTAAAGGAAATTTGTTAAAGATGAACAGTTTTGAATTAATGTGTATATTAAATATTCATTATGTGATATTATCACAGAATAATAAACAATTTATCAAGATGTTTTTAATTCTATTATGACTGGTTAATCACATTTCCCTTACATATGATTATTAACATATATTGATATTCTTCTTACAAAATTAGGCTGCAGGGAGAAAGAGAAAGAGAGAGAGAGAGAGAGAGAGAGAGAGAGAGAGAGAGAGGAAGAAATAAATTAAAATAAAGAAAAAAATCGAGGATGAAATAGAGAAGACGCTTTAAATCTGTAAAATTTATGATTAGAAATTTACAATTACAATTATGTAGAAGCAAAACTATAATTATTATAATAATCTTCTTACATGAAATCAGGAGATTCTTCATTGTACCTAATACTCTCTTCTAATTTTGGCGAATTCAATCCTACAATCCTTATAAGATGAATTCTTCGTCTAAGAACACTCACGTTTCTATCTAGTGATCGCTTTACTACGAGAATCTTTAAGCTACTTAAAGAAAGTAGATGGTGGTAAGAGAATTATTGATTCTCTACCTAGCGAAGTGCCACGTGAAATCGTAGCTACGTGTCTAAGGACTACCGAGGGTTACCAAGAAAGAGAGAAAGATAAGGAGGAACATAACTCGTCGTCGGATTCCAAAAAGAACTGGATAAGGAGTAAGAAAGAAATAGAGAGAGAGAGAGAGAGAGAGAGAGAGAGACAACAAGTTCTAGAGCAACGGAACCACTCGGCGGCATATTACAATTTCAAATGCAATTTCTTCGTGGAAACGGAAGGTGTTCCACGGGGTGTTCCTCTCGACTTAAGGTTGACGATGGGTGACACCATAAAATTCGAGTTCGTCCGAGAAAGACAGAAAGATAAAAAGAGAAGAGAGAGAGAGAGAGAAAGAGAGAGAGCTCTCTTCGATTCTTTCTTCTGCGATGGTGGTGTTTCGCATTACCAGGATTAAACGGCTTGGAAAACAGTGCCGATATAAACGGGTCGTTGAAAATTCTCTTACTCGCATCTTCTCTCCTTCCCATAAGTCCAAGGATCGACTAAGGGTCGTCGACGGGGACAACAAACGGACGGTACTCTCAACGTAATGGAACTTTTCCTCTTTCTCTCTCTCTCTCTCTCTCTCTCTCTCTCTCTCTCTTTCTCTCTCGCTTTCTACTTCATTACTTTCTTCCTCACTGATTTTTTTCCACGCTCCACTAATGTCGTAAGAAAGATTGGATTTAAAAAATTGAGGCCTATTCTCGAGCTTCGATCCTACTATCGATCTAAACGAGTGACATGACGACGAAGGATCGACGATGGAATAAATTTGAAATTAAAATTTTGAAGGGTAAAAGAAACGAACAGGAAGAGGAAGAGGAAGAAGAAAAATAAAAAGAAGAAGAAGTAGAAAAAAAAGAAGAAGAAGAAGAAGAAGAAGAAGAAGAAGAAGGGATCGTCTGGCGGCGAGTAGCCACTCGGAACGAAAGACGGATA
>NC_140811.1:11812500-11837500 GCF_050613455.1 Vespa mandarinia | reverse complement strand
CTCCGCAGTACTTTTCTTTTCCTTTTCCGTTGCCCGTACCCATCCCTTTAGTTTTCTTCTTTGGATACATATTTTTCATTTTCTCTATGTGAAACTTCACCTACGACACAGAGAGGATTTATTGCAGCGGCGCAGGGAATCCTTTTATCGGGTGTCAAAGTAAAAGAGTAGGGAGAAAGAGAGAGAAAGAGAAAGAGAGAGAGAGAGAGAGAGAGAGTCGGTGAGAGAGACAGGAAACTCGTTTGGCACTATCGATTCCCTAGCTCCAGGGTCGTCTAAGTACCGGACGAATCGTTGACAGTCTAGCATATCTAGGACGAGAGAATCCTCGGCGTTGTTTCCTTCTTTGTCTCTCCTATACTCTTTCTCTCTTTCTCTTTCTCTTTCACACACACATACATATACTGTCTCAGTTCTGGCTTTACTGAACCCCCGAAAAGCCGCACCAGTAGGTCTCTCTCTCTCTCTCTCTCTCTCTCTCTCTCTCTCTCTCTCTTTCTCTCAAACAACCGTATTCGCTTGGCTCCTTGCCAACTGGCAGCCAACATGGCGGCTGGTTTAATGTTCCAACCCGGATCGAAGTACCATCGACGATGCCAGAGGAGCTGTCAGGGAAGGAGAATGGGTTAAAGCCCACCAACAGCAGCAACGCCCGGCACCGCAACCGGCAAAACGAGAAACGTTTTACGTCGACGATTCAATCTTCGTAGTCTAGAGAATTTTATGTTTCTGGCTGAGGATAAGTCGCGTGGTCCGAGTCGCCACAATATCGTAGAGGATATTAATCAACTTTCAAAATTTATTACTACACTCTAATATTATCGAAGGAAACAAGAAAACAATTTTTTACTTTGTTTCGATAAAAATTAATATGTTAAAATAGATAAATATGTCAGATGGATAATTTTATACAATTATCTATCTATTTATTTTATTAATCTATATTTTTCATTAATGAAAATATCGAAAAAATGAACATCAAACTTGAAAGGCAAGACCATCGATAACTAGTACACGAGAGTTGATTTAATCATCGTTTCCGAGAAACTTTATGTTCTTCATATCGGTCCAACTAACGAGCAAGACTAACGATCGTCTAGGAAATTGCCTGAAATTAATTCCACGAACGCGATGGCGATGCTGCTGGTGGTGATGGTGGTGATGATATTCGTGCGGTTAGACGCGCTTCCTTGGATCGCAGTTTTTGTAATTCCTCCCATTTCGTCTTTTATTATTTGAGCCGTAATCGGATATTAATGAGAATCATATTTTCATTACCGATCTAACTTTTCTAATCTTGCGAATTAAACTTAATGATCTAATAGCTCTCGGTTATGAAAGGAGAAATAATAAAGAATTGCTTATTTCGATCTTTGTAAATGTGTATATGTATTCTTCAATATATCCATGATCCACAAAAAATAAAATAAAATTGAGTACATAAGTTTTTAACAATTCGTTTAATCTTTTCTTTCCTTTTTTTTTCCTTTTTTTCTTAATTTCATTATTGTAAATCTTTTCGAAATCGAACGTATAATTATAAGTCAATCCATACGTCCACGAGGATCCATAAATTTCGCAAGAAATTCTAATCATAATTCATCAAGATATCGTCGAGAAGTAAAAAAAAAAAAACAAAGAAAAGGGCTAAGAGAAACCCAAGTCGATCGTTATTCGAACCATACTTCGTATTCATGTTCGGACGATATTCGACTCGGCAGCGACCGTTCAAAATTCATTAGACATCCTCGAAGGTTCTATTTTTCGTGGAGTAATGAAAGGAAGCTGGAAGAAGGAGAGGGAGTTTATTACAAGATGGCAGAGAGAAAGAGAGAGAGAGAGAAAGAGAGAGAGAGAGAAAGAGGGAAGAAGAGAGACTTTAAAGCCTCGTAGCGTAGACCTTATTGGAATATTTTATCTTACTACGACGTGAGATTCGTGCGTCTTTCCTTGAAGAAAATGCGTTCCGGTCTCATTAACGAGAATATTTCTCGTGGACGTGTTGTATTTTTTTTATTTTTACAACTACAATGACAACGAGATGATGAGGATTCGTCTTTGGAACTTCCTAATGGATGTAACTAGATATCCTGAAAAATATATATATATATATTATGTAATATATATATATATATATATATATATATACTATGTAATATATACTTTTATCCCTTCCAACCTTTTCCCTTCAATTTCTATTTACCTTCAACCCTCTAATGCTTCACGTTTCGAATTACCGTGATGATAAATGGTACTCTTCTCTTTATCTCTCTGTTTTATTGGACAAAGCACACAAAAATCGAGGGAAAATATGATATCGCAGGATAATCCGGAGTTTTATCAAGTTTTCTAACACACTTTTTCTTTCTCACTCTCTCTCTCTCTCTCTCTCTCTCTCTCTCTCTCTCTCTCTCTCTCTTCAGTCGTCAGATGAAGTAACGTGAAACACGAATTAGAGATTAGATTTGTTGAACTCGATATAATTAATTTCTCGGCGATTATTTCCGCTACGATATAAATTACTTTCTTAAAGATAATGAGAGTAATTTGTTCAATCGAACATATATCGCATCGTTTCTCTTTATCTTCCTTTTCTTTTTCTTTTTCTTCATTTCATTCTGAGAAGCATATTTTCCACGAGACTTTTTATTAAAACACAAATTCTAGTCGACGAGTTATAATATAGTTCTACGGTCAAAAAACTAAACGTACTTGTATGTATGTGTGTGTGTATGCGCGTGTGTGCGTACGTGCGTACGTTGTGTGTGTGCATAAATGTGAAAGAGAGTGAGAAAGAAAGAAAGAAAGAGAGAGAGAGAGAGAGAGAGAAAAGGAGAAGAAAGAGAGAGAAAAAATGGAGAAGAGAGAGAGAGAGAGAGAGAGAAAGAATAAAAGAGAGAGAGAGAGGGAAAGAAAAAAAGAGAGAGAGAGAGAGAAAGAAAAAAAGAGAGAGAGAGGGAAAGAAAGAAAAAGAGAGAGTGAGAGAGAGAAAAAAGAGAGAGAGAGAGAAACGAATTCAGGACTTCCACCGGATGCAAAAGACTCAAGATTTTTCTTTCAATCATAGGACGTTTTTTCAACATGATTCAAACACGTTTTCATTTCTCTTCCTCGGGATGAAGGGATGATTCTTTTCCTATTTTCCTTTACGTTCCGTTATAAAAATCTTACTGCCTCTTATCGCAGCTCGCTATTTTCACGATGAAATAGCCAGCTCGTAACATTTCCCTTCTCTTCCCTCTTTACGACGTCGAAACTATTTTTTATCGAGGCGTGAGCGAGACTTTAATGCGAGTTATCGGTTCACACTTTTTATGTAGTTCATCCTATTTCGTTTAAATTATCTATGCAGTTTTCATCGATTTTTTTTTTTTTTTTTTTTTTTTACAAAGAATCCTCCGAATAAAAGAGAATCTTTAATTATTAACACAAATAATATGATAATTCATCAAGTTAGATATATCAACAACAAAATAAACTTTCAAATGTCCGATAACAAAACAAATAAATAAAAAGAATCCCTCTCTGGCAATAACTCGAAATATTCGATGAAATATCCTGCCAATCTGTCGTCACGTTGGATATGTATGTGCGTTAGAAAGAAATGGAATATACCTACAAGCAGAAAGAGAAAGAGAGAAAGAGAGAGAGAGAGAGAGAGAGAGAGGACAACGAGGACGCTTTATTTCGCAAAAGCTCTTCATATCTACTACATATACATACACGTATACATGCATCATACAGAGAAGAAGAGATAGAGATAGAGATAGAGATTTGATAGAGATAGATAGATAGATAAATAGATAGAGAGAAAGAGAGAGAGAGAGAGAGAGAGAAAGGGAGAGAGTGACATAGCTAGGACGTGTCCTTTGCAAATTTATCGAGTGCCGTATCGAGTGCTGTCAAACCTAGAACGATCTCGTCGATCTCGAGACGCGAGAAGTGGGCCAAGATAATCGTCCGGATAACTTGACGCTTCTGACACACGTGATTCACGTGTGCACTCGCACGCATCCTCTCCTTTGATTCAGATATATATATATAGGTAGACTAAATATGGGCTTGTAGTTGTACAATGTGAATAAAAATTAGCTTTTAAAAAATCTCGGAAAAGATTTTAATTGATTTTGAAAATTATCTGGGAACTTTTGGTACACCCTGTATATATGTACATAAACAAAGAAGAGAGATTTCATGATGAGGATAACAATAATTTTTTGTTCGGTTCTGATGGTCGAAGAAGCAGCAATGATCATTCGCTAACGACTCTTCCAATTCGTGAACTATGAGTCAGTAGAGTATGTGTATGTATTAGTGTGCAAGGGTAGGAAGTAGGGCTGATTATCGACCCCATCGAGATTCGAAGCGTACTGATAAAAAGTGTCGGAAGAAAAAAATGGCCGGCTGTTGACGACAGGAGATCCATCTCGATCGAACTTCGTTTTTGATTCACTCTTTTTCTGTGTTTTTTTTTTTCTTTTTTTTTTCTTCTTCTATCTAGAAAGCTCTTCTGCTTTTTCTTTTTTATCTGTTATCATTCGTGGAAGTAAGGAACTAATAAGGAATATCTTAAAGAATTCTATTGAATATTTCTTTTTTACTTCGGCATATTGAATATTTCATTTGACTTAACATAGTTATAATATTGATTTATAAATCGTGCGATGCAATTTATTTATAATTAAAAATAAAAAAAGAAAATTACATGCGCCCTTAATCCATTGAGAAAAAGCAATCAATTTGGATTTTGTTCAAAGTATCTTAATTAAAATTAGTGCTTTGGAATTGTCTCGCGGAAACACTGAAGCTTTTTCAAAGTGGAGATCGACGAATCGACTAAGTACATTCGTTTGCAAACCTTTAAAGGATCCATACACTTTTCCCCAAGAAAATCCTCCCCCGGACAGTGAGCAAACATTTTCGTGGTAAACGGTCGATTACGATGGCGTGCCCGTAAAAGAGAGATAGAGATAGAGCGAGAAAGAGGAGAAAGGGCCGCGTTCGGTAAATAGGTTCTAAGGCGACTCTCTTGAACGTCGAATTAGAACGGTTACGTGTGTGCCTTTGCACCGTAAGCTCCTCACATTCGTTTCTTTCATGCTTTTAAAATTGGATGCTTTAGTATCATTTAATAGAAAACTTTCTTATCATTTTTTCTTTTCTTTCTTATTTCAAAAAATTCGAAAATTTCATCGTGTCAATTGAAAAATAATCCAAATAAAAGAAAAATTTATTTAATTGATGGAAGAAGACAAATAAATCGATCGGTTTTTTTTTTTATTTGTTCTTTTGATCATTCGAATTTTATGCATCCAAAGAAAAAATAATAAAAAAGGAATAAAATCGCACCTTGGAACGATCTCCGATTCGTTCTTCTCTTTCTTTCTCTCTCTTTCTCTCTCTCTCTTTCTTTGGAATCGACGCCTAGATTTCGCGCTATCTTGTCTTTACAGCCAGTAACACCAGATATATCGACTTCAATATTTTAATGTCAGAAAGACCGAAGAATATACTCGCCATTTTATAACGATGAAACAATTTTCGTATTCACTGAAGGGATACCAGACAGTAGGGATAAACCGATACACTACTTTTTTCTCTTTTTCTTTCTCTGTCCCTCATTCACTTACTCATTCTTTTTCTCTTTCTCTGTAGTTTCTTTTTCTTCTTTTTTTTTTTTTTTTTTTTTTAAATAAAATCGCTCGGGACATAAATTCTCGCACGAAACTTTTATCACTTTTGACGTCACTCCAAGAAAGAATATTTTCTTTTCTTTCTCTTTTGTTTTTACAGAAATTCAAAGTTATGGTACTTCGATCTCGTCACAGCTGTAGATTACATATATATATATATATATATATATATAGATAGATACATACATACATACATACATACATACATACATACATACATACATACATGCATGCATGCATACATACATATAAGTCTCGATCTTGTTAGTCAATGTTCGAAGAATATTATCTATCGATCGAACAATTTAAAATACGTTCTCCATCGAAGTTGCATTTCTATTTGTTATTCAAGGGGAACAGAGAAATAGGTGGATCGAAGAATAAAAGAAAAAATAAATTTCGATTATTATGATAGTCTTTCTAATCTCGAAGTATGAACTATTGCTGTAATATTTTATAAAAAAGAATAAAATAATTTGAGATAATTAAATGTAATTTACGTATTATTATCTCACTGAATTTAATCAATTAGTTTAATCAAAGGATAAACATGATTTACTAAGATATCCATAGATAACTAGGTAGATAAAGTAAAAGAGAGAGAGAGAGAGAAAGAGAGAGAGAGAAGGAGAGAGAAAGAATTGGTTTCTATGGTTGCTATAAAGATTCTAGATTGATGAGTAAATAGGTGTGAGAGAGAAAGAGAGAGAGAGAAGGTTTGCTCTTACAATTACGATGAAGATTCTATGAAAAATTATAGAAGAAAGGGGAGAAAACTTTCCTCGTGTTCGTGTCGTCGGGTGGTCGCGTTTAATGAAGTTTCTTATCGAGATATTCTCCAATGAAAGATCGATGGTAATGGAAAAATTCTTGTTCGTCTATTAACGGAGTCTTTACGCTTTCCCTTCTATTCTCTGTTATTAAGAGAAAGGAAAAATGAAAAAGGAATAAGACACGATTTTGTTCACCCTTCTTGCTGACTAACTCCAACTACATCTACGATCCTGAAACTTCTTTATTTCTTATGTTCAAAATTGATCGAAGAATTAAAACGATTAAATTTTCTTTAATTTCGAGGATTTATGACTGATGTTATCGAATGTTATTGATTTATTTAAATACTTATTAATTTTTAATCATTTTAAATAAAGTTTTCGATTATTTCAGAGTTATACTATTCTTATTTTTTTTTTTTTATTTTTTTCTTTAATTAAAAATAATGCGATTAATGATTGATTAATTATCGTTATTAACATTGAATACCATTTAGGAAAATTTCCATTAAAAAATTTCGAATTTACGTTGATTGTGAGTTTTCCTAAGAGAATTGTCCCGTTGTAGAAAATCGTGTTCAAAGATTCAATTAAAAGAGCTTTTCGAGAAAAGCCATCGAGAAGGAAGAAAAACTGAACGCAAGAACAATCTCGATGGACGATCGCATCTAATACCTCAGCTTCTCTCTCTCTCTCTTTCTCTCTCTCTTTCTCTCTCGCTCTCTTTAGAACGAACGATTCGAGCCGTTCTAGGATCTCGAAGTCAAGTATAATCGTTTGCTTCGATTGGCTCTTCGCTGGGGATGACTGGAACGCCGATCGATACTTTCTCCTAGCGTGCGAATCGATTATACCAAGAGAAATTAGTGATCTTCATAATTCTATCAAGAGAATGAAAAATGCATTATCGTTACGTTTACATAGGTACATACACATAAGCATACACAAATATATAAGTACATATATATATGTATACTCATCGAAGTACGTTATATCTTTTTTAATAAAATAAAATAATATAATTCACGCGCAAAAAGGAATGTAAATGAAAACTCAAGAAATTCATTAAGTATTTATCTTTTTTTTTTTTTTTTTTTCTTTCGATAAGAGATAATATAATATAATAAATATAAATAAATGAAAGAAAAGAAAAAAGAAAAATAATAAAAATATCAAGAAAAATAAAGAAATAAAAGATCTTTGTAGAAATCTATAGAATTCTTACATGTAATATCTTTCTGAAAATTTAATTTAATATTCATTCGCAATATTCTCTAATTACCTTCTTCTTTATTTAACATTCA
The DNA here is from genome assembly GCF_050613455.1 of Vespa mandarinia. Taxonomy (NCBI): domain Eukaryota; kingdom Metazoa; phylum Arthropoda; class Insecta; order Hymenoptera; family Vespidae; genus Vespa; species Vespa mandarinia. Next base: position 11,829,730 of record NC_140811.1, on the reverse strand, counting down.
ACGACGCTATTCATCGAATTATTTGATTCTACGAGATACGAAATGCATGGAGAGGATTCTAAGCTCGAACCGGCACGTTCGACGTCCAACGAACGAGCCGAAATCTGCTAGGAAATGGCTCGCTCGATATTCTCGTAATTGGAACGAGAATGGGTAGACGTAGGGATGTACCGAGTACCGAGCTCGTTCGCTTACGAGCGCCGATTTCGCTACAACGCTCGAATAATCGCCGATATACACTCGCCTGCACCTGCTCGAACGCGTATGCAAAAGCCATTCTGGATTCCGTTAGTCTCCTCGCGTTCTCTACTATTGTCTTTGTTTAACCCCGTTTCTCTAACAATAAGATCGAACCTTCGGAAACCATTATACATACATACATATATATATATATATATATATATATATATATATATTTTAGTTTATTATTATCTTTATTTATTTTATTATATACTTCTTTTTTCGATAAAAAACAGAAATTAATAAAAATAAATAAAAGAGTCTCATTGCCAAATCTCATTATCAAATTATATCTATTTGTTAATACTAATATTGCTTGTATACAAATATTATAATCCACTGTGACTTTAAAGATAGAAATCGTTCCTTTAAATAGAATATTAATTAATTTAATTCTTGAATAAAATGTAAATTAATTTATATCTGAAGGTTAACGTTTTTCAATTTTTTTTTCTTTTTCTTCAGACAAAAAATAATTTAAGCTATAGAGGGTTAAGACGATGAAAAAAATGAGAGAAATTTATTCTGATTCACGTACAAGTAACTTGATAATTAGCTTAATTATCGCAATTATTCTCTATCACGAGGTAGGAAAAATATGACAAAACGAGAATGGAAAGTGAAGAAACAAGAAAATCGATAGTTTTTCTCCGTAAGTTTTTGATTAATGGACCAGTTTGGAAGAACGAGCTTAAGACTTTTATTTCTTTACTCCAATGTAACTACCGATTCCTGCTCATTTTTCTTTTTAACGCATCTTTCCAACTTTCGGTTATCGCTCTAGCTCCTCATATTTACGTATAGAACATACACATACTTACACACGCTCGCGAGAAGAAGAAGAAGAAACGAGAATCCGGGCCAAAGTTTTCCCGATAAAACGACTCGTCCTCGACATAAATACGCTCTTACTGTGGAACGTCGACGCGTACAACTTTCCGACGCGATACCGCAAAAGAATCGGACGACTAACCTCGATAAGGATGATTCTCCATTTTTTAAATCCTTTTACTTCTCACCTTTTACACGTCATCGGAAAATCAGGCTTAAATTTCTCAAGAAATTCTGAGAATAAATTTTTTAAGTAGACGTTTCCGTGGAGGACAATAATTGCATGCTCATAAAAAAAGAAATAAAATTCTTTAACGCGTATTTACATAGAAATAAATCAACGATGAATATGAATTTTCGATGAATTTCGAAGAATTGATATTTATCGAAAAAATTCATCAATGAATTTATCTATGATCTGCAAAGAAATCGATTAATGGAATGATACACGTTCATGATCGTTTTTCGTTATTTAATTTCATCGTAGACATTTTTACGATTGATTTTTGATAATTTCTTTTTGTTTTCGTTGCACCGAAGAAATCAAATTTCTCGCGATTGTCCTCTCCTCGAGAAGGAACAAAAGAAGGAAAAGTAGAGTAAAGACAATATAAAAGAAGAGAGCGAAATGAGAAGCGAAAGTGTAGGAAACTACATCGAGAACTCGTCAACTGTCTTCTTTCTCCGGGGGCCAAAGTTTATAACCTTCGTTCTCGTCCGAGGAACCGCGAACTCAAAAGGCCGAAGAAGAAGAAGAAGAAGAAGAAAAAGAAGAAGAAAAAAAAGAAGAAGAAGAAGTGGAAGTGGAATCGGACGAGACGAGTTTTCGTCGTCTCCGGAGGGCGCGAAAACGCGGATTAAAAGTCGAATATGGGATCAACAAAGTTCAACGACTCGACTCTGTCAAAATGAAAAGTTATCAAAATGCGAAAGACCTCATTCGCTTTAATTTTGTTCAAAAATCTCTATTTCAGGATTCCTTCGTGTTCATATTGGATGAGAAAAAAGAATTTTTTTTTCTTTTAAATATATATTAAACGAGTGGCTATCTTTTACCTTTGACATTCAGTTCTATTACGTGTCGAATTTTCGACGATAATCGTCAAAGGCGTGGACTAATGGAGTGGGTAGGAATCATCAAAGGTCTATTAAAGAGGCAGAGAGAAAGGGACACACACAGAGAGAGAGAGAGAGAGAGAGAGAGAGAGAGAGAGAGAGAGAGAGAGAGAGAGAGAGAGAGAGAGAGAAAGAGAGAATGAAGACGTATTATATTATGCCAATGGCACTTGTTAATCCGATGAACGGTCCTTCTTCACCGATAAAAGGGAACGAGAGATGTTCGTCGTTTACTAGACAACTCGACACTATAGTCTTCCTGTTTCTCGACGCATAAATGAAATATCGATGAATAAACGAAACTACATCGACGAAATTTGTCATTGTAAAGTTTCAACATTATTTTGTCGATATCTGTTTATCTTTTCCTCTCTCTCTCTCTCTCTTTTCTCTCTTTATTGTTAAATATGCGTGCGATGATGAATTAAATAAAAAATTAATCATTGCTGATGAATCATTAATTTTTTTTTTTTAATTAAAATCCTTTTAAATTATTTAAATGAATAAATATTATAGAATGGAAATATATACAGTGAAGGAAGAGAAATATCTTTTCCAGATCTCGAGACATTAATTTTTTAAAGGAAAAGGAAGTCCGTCGTCGTTCAAGAATTATCGTCGTTGACAGATGGCCGGCGCAACAACGTCGCGTTACGACAAAGATCTTCTTCAGAGTATATTTCGTTTTATCGCGCGGACACGACGCTTTTGTCGTCACGGATCGGCTTTGTCTTCTTTTCACGTACCAGTGAACGTAAAAGTGCTACGTTGATGTCTTTCGCGAAAAATGGACAGACAGAAAGTGAAAGAGAGAGAGAGAGAGAGACAAAAAAAGGGAGAGAAAAAGAGAAAGAAAACGAGGGAGGCTGTCCTCTTCTCGGCTAGAAATAATATCGATCGTAAAAGAAAATAACACGAAAGAAATACGAGAAATATTCTTCTTTTAAAATTCATCTCTGTCTCTCTTTGTCTGTCTCTCTCTCTCTCTCTCTCTCTCTCTCTCTGTTCTCAAATTACCTATATATTTTAAGTGAACAAATTCAAATAATACTGTGAACTGCAAGAAATATTTTTAATTATGATCTTATGATTATTGATGAACAAATCTCGTAATATATATATATATATATATATTATGGAAAAAGAACTAAAAAATCGAAATAGTAATTTTCATAAAAAAAAGAACGAGAATGATTACTATTACGTGCATAGATATCATATATTATAGACTGCTAAGAAATGATATAACAACCGAGTAAAGAGAAAATTTCGCGTGAGATAAGAAGAAAAAGAAAAAAAAAAAAAAAAGAAAAAGAAGAAAAAAAAGCAAAATAACAATTTCGAAGAAAAAAGAACACGTGGCAAAAATTATTACTTCGTGGGTATTATGTATTATAGATCTCGGGGAAAAATGATGAAACAGCTGTATTAGAAAAAATTTCGAGCTAAGAAAAAAAAAAAAAAACGACATAATTCTGAAACCCTCCAGGAAAAAAGAACGTGAGTAGTGGATAGAGAGGGTTGTTCCGTGTTCGTATATATGTATATTGCAAGTAACTTCCCGCTCGTTACTGAGGGGTCTGGGTTTCCAGGACGATCCTTCGTATAGATAATCGTCGAACAAAATTACACGCGAAACGAGGCGAAACTGCAGACGAGAGGAAGGGAAAAGGGAAGGGAGAAAAAAAGGAAGAAAGGAAGGAAGGAAGAAAGGCCAAAGGTTGAGCGAATACTACGATATCCTTGATAAGTGTTAACACCATTCTCTCTCTCTCTCTCTTTCTCTCTCTCTCTCTCTCTCTCCCTTTCTCTCTATATCTTTCTCTCACACTTTTGTTACAGCTTCTTTTAGCTAATTCCCATGTATACCCTTGCCACTAGTGGTAATTTTAAGAAGGGTTGCTCTCTCTCTTTCTCTCTCTTTCTCTCTCTTTCTCTCTCTCTCTCTCTTTTCCTCCTTTTATCGACTTTACTTGGGAGTTTAGTTGATACGAGCGTATGACGCATCTACTTTTTTACGAAAAGTAAACTAATTTACCGCGCTCTTTAATACGTACTCTCTTTGACGTATCAATTTTGTTAATTGCCATTACATTAAATTGCTATTGTACGTGAAATGAAATTAAATGAAATTAAAATGTAATTTCATTGATCATAATTAAACGTTCATTTTAAATAAGTACTCTCTTTGTACTATCCTTCTATCTGTGTATCTCTCTCTCTCTTTCTCTCTCTCTCTCTCTTTCTCTCTCTCTCTTTTTCTCTTCTCTCTCTTTTTCTCCCTATAATATTTCTAGCTCTATAACTCCTCTTGACTTACACGATATAATAAGATTAATAACAATCTATTGAAAGAGCTTCAATCGATCCTGCGGTTTAGTGAATAAGTAGCTATAAACTCAAACGATTCGAAGTTATCGTCGCCTCGAGTAATTTCGTCAGATAGAAATGTTTCATAAACGAAGTACAAAGTAGTAATATGGTTGATCGTTGACTGGTCAGATAGATATCGTTATCAGTGGGGGGTTGAATTTAACGCCGTTGCCGAAACATGGCCGATCTTATCGGACACGATCAATAGAGAATTTTTAGCCCACACACACACACTCACACACACCGAAACATATTTACGTATACATACACATCGCGCGCAAAAACATACGTTCTCTTTCTCTCTCTACTAATGAATATGAGTTGCCTTATCAAAGTGCTCGTCTAGCATTACTCAAGCGATAGCCAAGGAGAGATACAAGAAACTAATCTTTTTGGCTGATCTAGAGACACCGCTGTCATGTAAATCTATGAGAAAAATCAATAAACGTCGAGTACATGCGTGTGTTGTCAAAATTCATTTCCCTGATAAAACTTTTATTGTATTAAGTCTACATCGAAAGTTAGAGTGTAAAGTAACGCGTTCGATATTTTTTTTTAATGTTTCTACCTCAGACCTTATTGATATCAAAGTTACCAAAGGAGGAAATTGTTAGAAAATTTTATTTTATCCGATGAAATTTTATCGTATCTCTTACGTTTCGATTACAACGAAGTCTTTCGTTTCCTTCGGTAATAAAGAAGATAAGAATGAATAAATAAATAAATAGATAAAACGGGAGAATGACAGATAGAGAGAGAAAAATAGAGAGAGAAAAAGAGAGAGAGAGAGAGAGAACAAAAAAAAGAAAGCAAAGACTGTCACAGGAGTATCATAAAAAAGTAGCGCACGCAAATGAGGAAAAGTGGCAACTCGGTTTTCGTAGCACGTACACCTTTCTCTTTCTTTATTTCTTTCTTTCTCTCTCTCTCTCTCTCTCTCTCTCTCTTTTCTCTTCCTCTCTTTTATTCCCGACAATATGGTATAGTTCGCATCTTTCTCTTTTTCTATACGATTTTTTCGTTGCCTTCGTACCATCCCTCTCCAAACGTTTCAGCGATTCCTTAACTCTCGAAGCCTACGTATGCATCGTTAAAACCTTTCTTTTTCGAACAATTGGTAAGAGAGAAAAAAGAGAATAAAAGAGAGAGAGAGAGAAAGAGAGAGAGAGAGAGAGAGAAAGAGAGAGAGAGAGAGAGAGAGAGAGAGATAGAGGAAGAATAAAGTTTTAACGAGCTCGATCTTTCTCGTTTTCTCACTTCTTCTGTTTTCGACTCGTTTTCCATGTTTTCCACGTTCACGTCGTTCATTTTACTTTTATGTTAGAATCCAATGCGGTTACGTATTACGTTGTTGTAACGAGCCGAGACAAATTTAATAAACGTATGATTTAACATATGTTGATTAATTTTGAATTACAAGATATTAATGAAGAAAATTTTCTAAGCGAATAATAACGTATCTATGTATATTTACATAAATTATTTGAATTTTTTCAACGTTAAAAGAAATTAAAAAGAAATTGATATAAATGATTTGCGGTGATTCTTTATTACAAATTCATTTTAAAAATGTTCAAAAAAGGATTACTTCCGGATGGTGTTAATAGACTATCATGAATTAATTTAACTTGTCGACGTTTTTTCATGGCCCTTCCGTTTTCATTATCGGAGAATCGCTCCGAGAAAAGGACGAGAGAATGAGAGAGAGAGAGAGAGAGAAAGAGAGAGAAAGAGAGAGAGAGAGAGAAAGAGAGAGAAAGAGAGAGAAGGGGAGAGAAAACGAGAGGAGATTTAATACATCGAAGCGGACCCGTTCGGTATAAATTTGCGTTCGGCCTGTTTATTACACAAGTATTTTATCGAGTTCCCGTCACGCGCAGACACGCCTGGATACAACGGCCGACGATAAATAGCGCATTGACCGCAAAAGAAAAAGAAAAGAAACAGAGTCTGTATTAGCGACAGATAAATGTGGGAGAACTTCGTTCGAGCTCGTTAGAGCGTATCGATGGATAAAAAAAAAAAAAAAGAAAAAAAAAGAAAACGACTAAAAAAACAGGAACAAAATAAATACCAATATTAAACTGTATAATATATAGATTATCAATTTAGATTATCCTTTACATTTTCGTTTGGCGATGAGTAAAATGTCTCTTTATGCGTATTATAAAAAAAAAAAAAAAAAAACAAAGAAAAGTTTGTCTATCGACGATTTGTTTGGTCGAAACAACGTTCGAACGTTTATTTATTCTTTTTTCTCGTATTTCGTCACGGCTTTCAAATTTATCCAGGTGGGATTTAGTCGTCGGGAAGAGCAGCTTGCTTCCGTCAAATTAACAGTATCGATTCGTTCGGATTCCCTTTCCAGTAGTTTATCGACGATCTACAATCGGATTCGCGATCTCGCGGCCGACTCGGTATCTCAACCGATATAAATGTCGCTTCGTTAACGTTGATGCGTTACTAGGCTACTAAACTCGAGAATAGTATATACTACTAGTTTGAAGCGATTCTGCTGGTGATGGTTATAGTTGTAATGGTAGTGATGTTGGTGTTATAGATGTTGAATAGTAGTGATATGAACGTATCCGGTTAATAGGATGTACATACGTCAGGGAAATTCGAACCAGGTCGCGTGGTCACCCTCTATCCGTATACCCGAGGCCAAATTGTCCGTGTCCCATCCAGATTGAACGTACACGATGCATTTCGATATATCCCGTTATCCTCTCTCTTTCTCTCTTTTACTTCCTCTCTTTGTTTCCGTCCATCTTTATAAAGCATCACACATAGATACCATTCTCTTCCATTCATCCATTCATTTCCTTCCGTTTGAACAGTACATACACTTCTTTACCTACAAATCCTATCCTTTAATTCCTTTCAAAATTCAATTATAGAAGAAATGAAAAGTTTGCTAAATATAATACGTGTAAATAAAATAAAAGAAAATATGAAAATATATGTATGTATGTGTGTGTGTATGTGTGTGTGTATGTGCGTGTGTGTGTGTGTGTGTATGTATATATGTATGTATATATACATAATTTAATTATTTTGTATTAATATTAATTAAATAAAAATAAATCAATAAAAAATAATAAATAATAGAATTCAATTTAAAGTTAAATTAAAAATTAAAAAATTTATTATTACATTAAGAAAGAAGATCGAAAGATCTAATTTTGTGTGTGTGTGTATGGTGTGTATGCATTGCGTTCAATGAAGTCTTTTTTCGATAATAAAAAGAAAAAAGAGATAAAAAGGAAACGAGCAAGATTGTTACGGAAATATCGTGAAAATATTTTTGTACACGATTTAAATGAGAAACAGTAGCAGTTTATTACATCGTATAAACTTATATTTTTCGATCTAATTTTTAATGTAAATAATAAATTTATTATCTTATTAAGACCTTTCAAAATTGTACAAAATGTGTAATTTCAATGATTCAACGAATGAAGGATATATTAAATTTTATTACTAGCAATATGAATTTAACTGACCGAGAGAAAATTGAAAATATATATACATATATACCAGCTGTAGTCGCTCGACGAGATAGCGAGTAATTTGAAAGTCAATATCAACTGAGATAGACCAACATGCGAATCTTCCTTCTGGCATGTACCGATATTATGCGTTTATCTTATACGTTTCTAGTAGCACAACCGAATGATCAAACCAAACGATTCTAATCCCCGAGTACAAATAAACCTCAGAGGATCGTAATAACCATGAGTTATAATCAATCAGTAACGAACTATCGATGAAGTGAGATAGATAGATAGATAGATAGATAGATAGATAGATAGATAAATAGTTAGATAGATAAATTGATAGAGAGAGAGAGAGAGAGAGAGAGATAAATAGCTGAATTGTATTATATCCCTCCTACATATAGTACATTATTAAACATTGATATATTTGTTTAAGTGTTCTTAATTGGGCATAACCTTTTTTAGATTACGTGTAATCATTTGAAAAATAATATAAACTAGTCGATAGAATAGTAAATAATTTTGTTCGATAACATTTCTTATTTACGATATTTAAATTTTAAATTCAAATTAAACTAAACATTAAAGAAAGTTTGTATATATAAGTTATTTAAAAATCGATGTTGTGGAAAACAAAAACATATAACGTGAAGCAAATGAATTATCATTTAACGTTGTCCTTTTTTTTCGAACTAAATCAATATAAATAAGTATTGAAGAATCGAATAGCAAGAGAACTGTATATTAGTGTGATCATTATTTGGTCTTTGGAAGAATTTTGATAAGTGCAACTCCATCAGCTGAAAATAAATAAGAAAGAAATCCTTTTCAAATTTCTTCATTTTAATATTAATATTAATATTATAGTGTTTTTTATATTATAGTTTTTTTATATTTAAATATAATAACATAGAGATTTTAAATACGTTTAGATATCATTTATTAGAACAAGCATTCCTTTATTAAATATAATTCAAAATTCTTTCATAATTATTACTTTGGTAAAATCATAAATATTGTTTACGATACATTTAAAATCACCTGCAATATGTATTGCATTTGATCTTCATGATTTATTGAAATATTATTGAAAATTGAATCGAATTCAAAGCTCTCTCTCTTTAACACCGTTAATCAATTTCGGTGCTTGTTTTAGCAAATGATATTCAAAATTATATAAAATCTCTATATTAATTTTAAATGTAAAAATGTTATAACATTAAAATTATTATTTTTAAATGTAAAAATATTATAATATTAACATTATTATTTTTAAATGTAACATACGTATATTATATTATTACGTATGTAATATACGTATATTATTTTTAAATGTAAACAACTATGTTTTAATATTAAGATAATAGATTGAAATATGAAAATGATTATTATTATTTATTTTCTATTTTGAACTGATGGGTGTACTCATTAAAATTTTTTCAGAGGTCAAATAACGAAAAAAATACTCTACTGTGTATATGTTCAAATGAATTATTTCTTCTACGTCTTCTCAGAATTGTTCAGGTTTTGTCAAAACGTCGATGTTCGATCGAACGGTGAATTCAGCGAAGCATGTTCTGTCACTATGTAGGTACACCAGCCAGCCAGAAGCTAGTTCAGTGGAAAATCGGCGATTTTATGTGTGTGTGTGTGTGTGTGTGAGAGAGAGAGAAAGAGAGAGAGTAAAAAAAGATCAAGAGAAAACAAGCTCGAGGTCGACATTTCGATCGAGTCCTCGTTCGAATCGTCCTTGAATCTTTTGAAAAATATCCTTCGTCAATATTTATCGAAATTAGCCTTTGATTCCTAAGCCGAGAATAAAAAGTAGTTCTTGGAAACATCGAAAGCAAAAGAATTGACGTAGACACACATTTGTAAAACGAGCAAACAAATCGAAAATCATTTGCAATCGGATTTAAATGAGGATTCAAGCTCCGAAATTTCCTATTATCTCGATCGTTTTTTGCCTGAGAAACGATCTACCGTTCTTTTTGCTGATCGTCGTTCATTCCAGATGCTAGGGAATCGTGATATCAAACGAAAAGAAAAGAAATAATGAAAAGAAGAAAAAAAAGAAGGAAGGAAAGAGGAATGGATAAGGTCGCTGCGTTCGCAGCTGAGTAGTCGCGATTCGTGAAGATTCCATAAAAGCACGTTTAGCTGAGACTATGTAGAAAAACGAGGACATTAGCCTCGTTAAAGAGGGAAAGAGGCCGGTCTTTTATTTTTTTTTTCTTTCTATCTCTTTCTCCTTCCCCTTTTCCTTTTGATCAAAGTTTGTCACGATAAAATCAAGGAAAATCAGTTCACGCGATCTTTTTGCTTTTTCCTTTCACGATTTTCTACGGGATCTTTATCTTCTTTTTCTTAATGACTTTGGCTTGATGTAGAAGAAATAGTGTAAAGTAATCGTGGATTATCTCGAAACAATATATTCCTTTGAAATAGATAAATTAAACTTTTGTTTATTTCGATGAAAAAGAAGTAATGTTAAGTAATTGTCGATTATCTCAAAAGAATGTATTATTATGAAATAGATAAATTAAACTTTGGTTTATCTCGGTGAAGAAGAAACAAGTATAAGATAATTGTGAATTATTTTGAAACAATGTATTTTTGTGTAATGAAAAAAATCATACGGCTTTAGTTAACTTGATAAAGAAGAAATAATTTAAAATAATCGTGGATTATCTAAAAAAAACAATATATTACTGTGAAATAAATAAATTAAACTTTGATTATTTCGATGAAGAAAAAACAATATAAAGTAATCATGAATTGTTTGGAAACAATGCATTACTGCGTAACAAATAACGACTTTGGTTATCTCGAATGAATAAGAAACAATGCAAAATAATCCGAGATTATTATCTTAAAACAATATGCTCTCTGTGTAATAGATAAGTTATCTCGGAATATATTATGAAAGTCGACAAGTCAATTGTTTACTTGCGTCCGATCTTAACCGAGTCTGGATAACAACTAATGTCTTTTCTAGCTGTATAGACTCAGAAAATTCTATAATCTTTCTCCACTATCTTGTCTCTAATCCGATATCTATTAAGATCAACCTTGCGATTCGAAGAGAATGATTCTTTTTTTTTCAGTAAATATGAGCATACAAAAAGATTATTTTCCGTAATATTTTCTGAAATAATTTTTCTTAATTATTGTTAATGTACATTGTAAATTTTTTTATTAAAACTTATATTATATGTCGAAATGGAATATTAATATATTGTTTAAATAAGTCGTAATTATATTAAATAAAATTATTTTTTACATTTTCTTAAGTTATTTTATTGAGCATATATATATATATATATATATATATATATATATATATAATCATTTTTTCTCATTAAATATATAAAATTATTATAAAATTATTTATTATATATAAAATAATCGTGTGACACAAATATGTGTTACTGAAATATAATAATAGAAATATAAAATGATCGTGTGAAAGAAGTTAAGTATTATTTGAACGTAATAATAGAAATAAACGTATGATTTATTTAATTTATCACATCAACATTCAAGTTACGTGCAAAAACGATCGATACAATAAGGATTTATTCTTGAAGGAGTCCTTTAAATCGTGGAAGTTAAAAATCGTCTTACCGGAGCAAATTTTCTCAGGGCAAGATCTCGCGTTAGCTAGTCGAGCTTTACAAGTCGACTTACCGATAAAAACGTCGGTTGGCCGACGTGATAAAGTGCACGACTTATATAGGTATACACTTTCGTTCTTTCTCCTTTACCTTCGACGTGATGTTTCTCGAAGAGAAAAGCAAAACTCACCGTTAACGTCGACATTATAGCTGCTTATCCTTTCAACGAAATCGAACTACGTGGTACAGCTTTTCGAACGAGGTCGCTATTATCTATCCAACGAGAAATCTTGCGATCTCGCGTGATTTTTATTAAACAATATACAGACACGTATGAAATCAGAAAATATAGTTTTAAAGAAACTAAAAAGAAAGAGAAAGAAATAAAAGGAGAAGAAGAAAGAAGATTATTATAATATGAGAATATAAATTTCGTGAAAACAAAAGGTACTACTATATATGATATAAAAATTATTATCGTAGTTAGGAAGTTGAATGATTTTACTTTAAAATAAAAGCTATATATATATATATATATATATATATATATATATCTTTATATATAAAGAAAAAGAGAGAAAGAGAGAGAAAGGCAGAAAACGGGTTATTCTTATCCCATAAAGTGAAATGGCAAAAGCGGACCGATCGGCCATCCTAAAGAGACTTTCTTTAGAAGAGAAAAAGAGATGGAGACTGTACCGTCGCGAGTACCTTTTAAAGTTGCCATTTCTTCGGAGACCAGCTGAAACCATCTACTGTACAGAAATAGAAAGAGAGAAAGAGAAAGAGACAGAGAGAGAAATAAAGAGAAAAGTAAAGGGAGAGAAAGAGAGAGAGAGAGAGAGAGAGAAAGAGAGGAATAGAGGAAGAAAGGAAAAGAGAGATAGAGAAAGAAAGAGACCACGTCCGCGTCCAATCGTCCGTAACGAAAAGTTTCAACGGTCTCAAGTTTACGCGAGGCAATTACTAGCCGTCTCTTCTTCTTCGAGTCGAAACTCTAGCCGGTTCGAAGTCGTCCTGAAACTACTACTAATGAAAAGCCAGATTTTCCATCCACCTCTGTTTCTCCCTTCCTCCCTCTCTCTCTCTCTCTCTCTTTCTCTTATTCAGGTTTCACCACATTTCCTTCATTCCTAGGATCCGATCAAAGAGCAACAGTAGTGGTTCCAGTCTACGAAGTCATTTCAAGCTATACTCGATAACCTAAAACTAACGATATCTCGAATTACCATACAATTTCTATATCGACGTAGTATAGCCAAGAGGGCTCTGCAGCTTTCGTGTCTTTGATAAAGCTATTGTTCTTACTCTCCTCAGTTATGTTTGGACCGAGTCGATTGGAACTGGTAGAGCTCGAATCCAACCTAATTCCAGAACAATCTTGACATGTTCAACGATTTAACTAAAGCACCATTATTGGGATTTGATATTCCTATCAAAATGAAATAATGACATTGCAAATATATATTTTGGAGTACTGTCACGAAGAGAATCATTGCTTCTATAGAATAGCTAAGAGAAACTGTCTAAGATATCAATGTGAATAACGAGAAGAATCTTCTGAATATTGAGAAACAAGAGGAAGGAAGATCGAGAGGTAGAACATGGTTTATCTTCTTTGACAAAAGCCAACTGATTCAAGCATAATACGAAATCAATAACTCGTTGGCACCATCATCCCTTTGCTTTATATCTCTTCCATTTTTCTTTTCCATCTAATTGCGTTCGTATTAACGCTGACACGTTGAAACTTCAAATGTATATCGATGGTATTATCGATTTTCCATAAACGCAATGTTTCTATAAGTTTTCTATCAACGAAAAATTTTGTCACTTTTCTATTCAATTCTTATGAATTATCTTAAATAAACTATTTGAATCTTAATGCTTAATTAACGCTATCTCGATCATAAATAAAATTTATTGTCATTTCTTTTGCAGTTTTTTATTAGTATAAGTTTTAACTTTTACAGTTTTATATTAGTCATTTATATTACTATATAAAAATAGTTTCTTTTTTTTAAACATTTTTATTGTTTCAAATAGTATTTTTATTAATTAATAATAAATTTTTTGTAAAATAAATGACCAATATATATGTATGAATATTTTTGTCAGTATACATAATCCAATGTCAGGGATACATCAGATTTGTCTCATGGTTAATTGGTATAATATTGATCGCTTATATCACACATTGATATTTTATTATAAATACCGAACATTTATTTCAAATACTTATGAAAAATATTTGAAATACTGATCCAATAAATAGCAAACATTTTTAAATACCATTTTTAAATAACTTTGAATCGTGGTAAAAACGATTAATACCTATATATTACATAATACCAATGACTATATATTATGTAATATCAAATGTGTTTTGACGACAGAAATTAAAAAGAAAATATTTCGGAAAGGAAATTCGATAATTACGTAGGAAAAAACAAAGATGGATAAGAGACACAAAGAGATGATTTTAAAAATGGTTATTTTGAAACGATATTAACAGCTTGTTGCATCATGATAGAACATTGAACAACAATAAAAGAGAGACGAAGAGAGAAAAAGAAATAGAGAAAGAGAAAGAGAGAGAGAGAGAGAGAGAGAGAGAGAGAGAGAGAGAGTTAGATAGATTCGGTTTCACGTTGAATAACGCTAGTCTACCATTTACCCCAGCCAATTCTAGCCAGAGGCAGAACGATCTGGACCATCTCGTTATTGCTTGTTCGCATTCCGAGCGAAGGTTTATATCACGTTCACTGCCCATCGACGACATTGATTACCATTGGCACCAAACGGATCGGACTTCTCGTTCTCTTGCTGCAAATATCTCATTCTCTCTCTCTCTCTCTCTCTCTCTCTCTCTCTCTCTCCCTCTCTCTCTTTCTCTCTTTTTCTCTTTCTTCCTCTATCTCTCTCTTTCGAATATGTGAAATACGATGAGATAACAATTTTGTACGTATCAGTTTGCGTGTTAATTTCTATTATTTTAAATGAATGTATAGTTAATCAATACCATCGATAATTCGACAATGAGTTTTGCTAATTGGTTGATAATTAAATGTACAACTCTTCTATTTTTATTAACAAGTTCTATTCGAAGAGGATACGTGATATTGTAACAATTTTATCGGTATCTTTACGCTAGGAGGAATCCTATCAACAACCAGAACTCAATTCGTACGTTGCTCCTACAAGATAAAAATTTACAATCGCAAAAAAAAAAGGAAAGAAAAAAGAACGAGCTCTTGGCTAGTTTCAAATGTCGTACCGCAAGAGGACACGCAAGCTCATTTCAGATCTCGAACTACGAGCTTTTGTGTGATCTTTTTATCGTCCCACGCGAATCTAATCAATCAACAAAAGAGAAAGAGAGAAAGAGAGAGAGAGAGAGAGAAAGAGATAACGACACAGAAAGATAAAGAAAGAGAGAGAGAAAGAAAGAAAGAAAGTTAATAACAAAGAGATAGAGAGAACGACAAAGAGAGTTAGAGAGAGAGAGAGAAAGAAAGGAACTGCTGTTCGTGACGAAAGAAAAAACAGGGAAGCGAAAAATGATGAAACGTTTGTCGTAAAAATTTTGTTTGATTAAGTCACATAATTTCTTCCTCATAATAATGTCTATCTATTGTTATGATATATTCGGTTAATAAATGATGAAAATCTTTCAGTATTTTATATCTAAATATGCAATATTAATATTTTTTGATAGAAAATTATTATCGACCAAATAGCATAGTATTTTCAATAATATATTTTACAATCAAAATTCTTACAATAAAGAATATAAATCGAACGTATTATTTTTTTATAGCATATTTTATAGTCATAATATTTAATTTAAATATACAATAAAAAAAAAACGTTATTTATATTATTATATAAAAATATTATTTATATTATTATTATAAAAATGATATTTTTATAATAATATAGTTTTAACCAAAAATAAAAATAATGTTGCTTATTTATATATAAAATACTAACATTTTTGACATTTACTTATTATCCAATTATTAATAAACGTTTCGAGATTTATGGACTGCAAGTAAAAAACTCGTTCCGTATAGTAAATTTATTAACGTGAAGAGAAATTAAACGCGTCAGTCGATCTTCGCATTCACATACATTTCATGTCGGTCGTGTTAAATTGATTATAACGTGAGTTTTGTGTGTCGTCGTTCATGAGTACTAGAGAGATGGAACGATAGATAATTTTGCGTTCTATCCTCTGGTTCTATTATTCTTTATTATAGTATTTTTGAATTATCGCTTTATCATTTGAATAAGACTCGTAATCGAATGAAACTCCATTCGCGTTTTTAAATGATGAAACGATTATGATAAGGAATTATAAACATACAATTATAAAATCTGAAGAATTTAATTAATATTTATATCATGTATTAAAACTGTTAATTTCCCATAATCCATTACTTTATGTTTTTTTTCCTTTTTCGTAAAATTAAAAATAATGAAGTATAAAACGTATAATATAACTTATACTTATAATCAATAAACATTAATCTTTACATGTAATTTAACGATTCTTTTTCTGACGAAAAAATAATCAACTAATATACAAACTATATACAACTATATACAAACGTATGAATTTAAAATTATATGTAACGTTCTATAGAATTAATATAAATAACTGATTAATTAATGATCTATGATAAAATTACATCGTTATTTTATTTATAGATGATAAATGTTTTTAGGAAGAAACTAACAGATTTATAGCGTAGCTTTACCCTACGATCTGGCCAACAACGATAAGCAGACATTTCATTTCTTCCCACGTACTTCTACTGAATCATATTCTCTCTTCCTCTCTCTTTCTCTCTCTTTCTCTCTTTCTCTCTCTCTCTCTCATTCGAATCCAAACTCTGCAATTTATGAAATCCTGGCGAAGGCAATCGTGCGTTTACGATCCTTTTCCTTAGACCACACTGTAAATACCGGTGCCGGGCTAACATTGCAAGAAAACTTTCGAAAGCGGTAAACATAAAAGGAAATGACGAAGGAAGTATAGAAAATAGGGCAAGAGGAAATAAGAAAACGTAGTATAAAGAGCAAAATAGAAAGAGAAAAAGAGAGAGAGAGAGAGAGAGAGAGACAGAGAGAGAGAGAGAGAGAGAGAGAGAGAGAGGTTGCAGCGATCCAAACCGGAAGCAAACTTGAGTTGCTTACAATTCATAATACAGGATAATAGAAGCATCACCATTGTTTCCGTAGGAAAACTTTTTTTAAATTCTGAGATATTGAATAGTGCATGGGATGAAGTTAAGGTTCTAAGGATGAGAAACAAAGGAAGATAGGTATGACACGAAACTGACAAGTCGATCCTCGGGCAACGTTATGATAGACGTGAAAAGAATTAATGTGTAGAGAATATATCTTTTTGTCTGTCATGTTACGTACTTCAAATGAAAGTTAGTAGATAAATTAATATAAAGAAATAGATAAATTAATATAAAGAAAAAGGAAGAATAATAAAGGAAAAAAAAAAAGAATGAAAACAATAAGTCACGTACAAAAAAG
>NC_140811.1:11805000-11807500 GCF_050613455.1 Vespa mandarinia | reverse complement strand
ATGATTGCAGTTGTACTAATCAGCATAATCGTGGGTCCGTACATGCTAGCATCATTCTTTTATACGTTGCCTTGTGAACTAGTACCGAGATCGCCCAAGTTTACAATGATGGATCATGTGAAATAAGTTATCTAAATTGGCTCGTTTTCCTTGTTACATTTTAACTCGTCTGACGAAGAAAAATTTGTTAATAGCCTGGCACTAGCTATGCGTACGCTTCGTCATTGCATATGCATGTATTCATGTTACATAAATATGACCATCTAAAACTTGAAATATTTATATTCTTTTTTTGTTGTTGATGGGATCTGATTTATATCATACTTTTATCTTAGTACGACATAGGTCAATATCTTTATACTTATCTATGAAATAGTAAAAAAAGATTCTCTGATGGTTGAAATATTTATGTTTAATATTACAATAGGTACATGATGTACAACACAAATGGGTGATACAAACTTGACTATATTCAGTTGGACTGTTCAAAAATCCATTCAGTAATATAGCACAATTTTAACTTGTCATGCATCAAATAAATGCTGTAAAACTAATTCTGCAATAGTATTGGTTTATAAAATTATTTTCTTACAATAATTTAACAACGTTTTTATAACAAATATTTAAACTTTTATTTAACAATATAACAAATAAGTAATGTATTGTAGGTCTCTAAGTTGAAATACAGTTATAATTTCGCGTAGTTACTTAAAAGTAAATAAGTAACTTAAGTGAAATTAGCACTGGTCTTTACGGCCTATATGATATTTGCAACTTAGGAAACGACCTTTTAAATTAAATTATTAAAATAAGATATTTAAAGTTCGACGGTTAATAATCAATGTCCAAGAGACGATGAAAAGAATAGACGATTGAAAAAAATAAAGATAAAAGACAAAGAGTTTTGCGAAATAGTACGTAGAAAAAAGACATACTAGAATTGATCTCTAATTAGTCCAAAGTGTGTTCAAAATATTCGTCTCAAATACATATATTTCGTATGCAGTCCCTTGCGCTAAGTGGCCGCACTTTTTACGAATGGAAAATAACTACATTTGAACGGATGGACTAAAGATAAATACGTGAGTCTTTTGATCTACAAGCAGATTATGTTTATTAATCGGTCTAAGAAAAATTCAAAAATCTATACACATAACGAAAATGACATCTTAAATTCAGACAATGCTGAATTATGTTTTATATTCTATGTTTGGTTTACCAAGGATATGCTTCTGTGCCAATACGAAGTTATTAATTCAAAACAACGACTATAAAAATAAATTGAAATTAACTAATAAGATATTCTTCAATGATGTGGAAAAAGTTGAGATTTTTTAAAAAATAGGAATAAAAATTCTAAAAGAACAAAGAGAAAGAGAGAAAGAGAGAGAGAGAGAAAAAATATTGAAAATATTAAATAAACATATATGGATAGACAAATAAAAACATGGATGAGCAAATATTATATAAGCATATAAGAATACAAGCATACAATATAATTATCAATACTTTTTAAGGCAAATCACCAATCGGAAAAAAGAAACGCTGATAGATAACGAGAATATTGAAATAATAATTTGGATGTTCGAAGAAAAAAAAAAAAAAAAGAAAAGAATAATCTAATCATGGATTTGTCGTATTTTTCTATTATTAATCTTTTTTTTTTCTTCTTTTTTCCATGTAAATCGATATCCAAAAATTTTAATAAAAGTAATTTAATAAAGCGAAGGGATGTAGTAATAAAATGCGAAGAACGTGTTATGAAGCAAGGGTTTCTCTTTGGAAACTGGAAAGAGATGGTACGAAATAGCAGAGGTTAGGTGGGACAACGAGTCCCTCTGGCTCGGACAGACCGTAAACGGAGGCGTCTCGTCTCAATTCCGCACAGCAGTTATGCGCCCTCGATATATCTATCGATGACGAGGAGGAAGACGCGCTATCGAGAATGGTGTTCCGGCTCGATGGTATGGCGCACCGCAGCGCGTCTCTTCGCGTTCCATCGCGCGTTTCGACAGAGAGAGATAGATAGATAGAGATAGAGATAGAGAGAGAGAGAGAGAGAGAGAGAGAGAGAGAGAGAGAGGGCGGGAGAGAGAGAGGGAGAGGAAGGAGAAGGGTCAGACAGAAGGGAAACTACGACTTCCACGTTCCAACGTTCCTCGATATATTAAATACCTAGCCTTCTCCAGTTAAATTTACGCTTGGAGATTTTGCCTCGAAGGCAGGCGTTTATCGATCGTTAAATATCGACTATCGTAAGAATCGATAATGAAATATTGATAAAATCTGATAAAAGAAATAATATGATGATTAAAAAAAAAAAAGAAAAAGGAAAAGAAAAAAGAACAATTATGACACATAATCGTGAAGAAGAAAATATATTGATCATTTGAACAACGAAGAAATGATATTTTGTATTATTTTCTAACAAATTCGTTTTAGTGCAATGGTATTTATGTTTTCTTTCTTTAAAATTATTAATTTGACATGAAATCTTATA
>NC_140811.1:11767500-11802500 GCF_050613455.1 Vespa mandarinia | reverse complement strand
AAAAATTATACAAAAATTATCGACTGACAGAAAGAGAGAGAGAGAGAGAGAGAGAGAGAGAGAGAGAGAGAGAGAGAGAGAGAGAGAGAGACGAAAAATAAAAAAAAGGGATTTCACTGGATCGTGATATTGATAATAATCGATAATGAAATTTCTGTAAAAAAGAGAAAAATGAGAAAATAGAAAGAAATATTAGGAAAAAAAAATAAAATTAATCGTTTTTACAAAAATCATGCCGACGAAATATTCTAATACAGTAAAGCATTTTATGGCTTTACGTTCAAACTTCCATGGATTTTAGTAAGCTAAAACGATTTCGCTTCGTGACCATCAGAGTGATCCCGCCTGGTGACCTTCAAAAATCCGATAAATCGTAGAGCTCGGGCAGTGCATGGAAGGACGTTGACATGGTGCGCTTGAAGAAACAAGAAAATTCAAGTGAAAGAGGGGGAGAGAGAGAGAAAAGAGAGACAGAGAGAGAGAGAGAAATACTGTCGAAGTTCTAATGTTCTTTTTTCTTTTAAAATAAAATACGAAATACAAAGTATCAAAAAGAATTAATTTATATACTATAAAATAACAAACAATAAATTTGTTCTTCTTAATTTACAATCCATTTATTATTATTTTTCTATTAAATTAAATTCGTCTGCTTCAAGATAAATGAAAGATTCTTTCTTTTCTCTCTCTCTCTCTCTCTCTCTCTCTCTCTAACTCTTTCTCTCTCTTTTTCGTTTTTTTATTTTTCTCTCAAAAATCTGGTAGAAATTTTGGTCTATCGACGGATGCTGCATTTCTCTCACGCCTATCCAACGAACACTAGCATGTCAATCGATATTCTCAGTGCGCGCGTCGGACCGCAAAAACGCGGCCTCGAAATATCGGGGCAGTTTTTTAGGCCACACACACTCTCTCCAATCCCTTATTCTCTCTCTCTTTTTCTCTCTCTGCCTCTCCCTCTCTCTCTCTCTCTCTCTCTTTCTCTCTTTCTCTTTCTCTCTCTTCGCAACCGTTTCATCGATTGATCGCGTACCCATACGTTTCCCGTTCTTTGTCGTCGCCGTGGCATGGAACTTTCTTTCCGCCAATATGTGGATTGGAAAAACGTCAAATGCTACAGAAAGAAAGAAAAGGAAAAAAAGAGAAAAAGAAAAGTATGCTTTCTCAACAATTTGATCGTAACAATAAAACAAAGAAAAAAATGTGAAAGAAAAAAGGAGAGATTATAACAATACTGTATATCTGAAATCAAATGAGGTAGGAATAAAGTCGTAAAATTTTTTAATTAATTTTTTAATTAATTTTCATCGGGAAATGCGATAACAAAATAGCAGAGAACATTCTAACATCGCTTGCATACTTCCCTCGACAGATGTTCAAGAGTTGTATACACCTGCAACGTCTAATTTTCGATATCCTCACGAAACTTCAACATATTTTAAATACTGTGTACCAAAACTTTAACCACAGCAGTGCGCTTTATGCAATCGAGATCTCTTGTTGCGGGTCGATTCTTATTGCAAAATAATTTCAACGATGCAGAATGTTTCATATTTGTCGTGTATTTTTTTCTTTTTTATTCTTATCAAAAAAAAAAAAAAAAAAAAAGAAGAAAAAATGAAAAACCATCTAGGAGAATATATCTTTCTCCGAAAATTTGACAAACGTGAAACGTGAGTCGCACGAGCAAATAAACTTCGTTCGATTTGATACATCGCGTGTCCGAGAATTTTACAGAAAAAAAAAGAAAAAGATAAAAAGAGAATTGTCGATTTTTATCGGAATCCTTCATTGATAATAATCGCAAATTTTATTCACTATAATGGATATTGAATCTACGTTAGTATCACGATTTACTTTTTACGATTATTAATTAAAAAAGCTTACTGAATCTCGAAAAGAAAGAAAACTACTGTTAATTAAAGTTATTGGACTAAAAATTGGACTAAAAAAAGTTATTGGACTCTAGCGATCTTTAATTCTCGTTAGATACGATCTTTTTTATAACGAACTTATGAGAAGTTTCGAAAATTAATTTACGTCAGTTGCTTATCCAACGATGAATTGTGCTACGTTTGTTCGAAATTAAAATCAAAGTTATGTTTTTATACCACTTGGCCAAACAGGAGAACGATCGATAATGCAATGTCAGCACTTTAAAGAAACGATGCTATCGTTACTTACGACATATATAAGTGAAAAAAATGACAAGGTGAATTATTGTCAGTATAAGAAACACGTTATACGATTATAATGTTTGTCAGTAAAACACATTAACATACAATATGTCGGTCAACTGAACGATAAGATCTTTAAAAACGATTCTGAGTAATTTTAAAAAAGCAATAATATCATCTTTCGCTTGTGCTCGTAAACAATAAGAAAAGATCGTAAAAAATCTTAATGCATAACTTAAAATTTGGCCATTCGAAAAATTAAGAAAACTATTTTTCGCAAGCAAGACGATAAATTTTCGAACCAATGCATATAATTGTAATTTTAAAATACGATCTCTCAAAGTGATACTTAACTCTCTCTCTCTCTCTCTCTCTTTACTTTACTCCTTTCGACGATCGTTTGATCATAAGAATGTTCGATAATGTTGGAACGATCTTCTAAAAATATTCAAATATGAAAGAATGGAGGAAAAAGAAATGGTTTTGAAGGAAATTTAAAAAGTAAAAGAGATAGAACATTCGAAATAACTTTAATATGAAAAAAGAAAAAAATAAATGTAATAAAACTGTACGATTTACGTAAAACACATTAATCTTCTAATAAAAATAAAAGCAACTACAGAATAAAGAGAAAGAGATAGATAGATAGATAGATAGGTAGATAGATAGATAGAGAGAGAGAAAAAGAGAGAGAGAGAGAGAGAGAGAGAACGAGAGACTTTGCGTTATCGTTTCGAAACGAAATTACACGGTGTAAATCACGAACGTCGCACCGTGGCAGGAGTACCAAATCGGGATTCGTTCTGGCGAGTAATTGCATCGTATTTCTATAACGTCCTGTTTTCAGAGAAACTTGGAAAGGATTATGGAGCCTAAAAGCGATGAGTTATATACTATGCCCTGTGGCAACAGTGGACGCAGACGGAATGGAGAGCGAGTAGGGGAGTGAATGAGAGACTAGAACAAACACATCGTAGTTTGTTGTTGTTGTTGATTTACATCGAAACTCGACAAGGGGATAATCAAATGGGCTAACGATTTATGGTGAGATCGTTAACAACTTAAGATATTTGAGTTGAATATTGTACCATGACTGTGATCACTTTCACTCGAGATAAATCGATTATAATAAATAACAGATTAACTTCTTAATACATGATTTATCTTAAATAAAATTACTATATTAGCAATTTAGATTCATAGAACTATGAACGAGATTAAAATACAAGATTACGAGATTAAATAACAATGCAATGTTGGATAAAAAATATAACACGATACGATGAAATCATTTCAAACATTTCAATCATTTCAAAAATACCTTTGATATTGTTAAAACTTAATATGTTACAATTTTACAAGCATATGCATTTAAGATTTAAAATACTTAAACAATTAAATACAATTATAAAAGATATTTTCGCGATGTGATTGAAAAAATAATCAATGATCAAGATATAGAATGCTGACGAATTATTTTAACAAATTGATAAAACTTTGAAGGAAACTTGAATAATGAAAGATCGCAGAAAGATTTATCGATGTCGAAGGGGATAATTACAGATCACTCACTGCTGGTAAGGATGCTGAATAAAATTGCAACTAACTCGATAAAGGAGTGTCAATACGCGTTTAGGTTGTCCTCGAACTACAGAATACGCCCACAGGCTGTAGAGACATCAGCATGCATGGCGGATGTCCCCGTCATATGGCTATCGTAGTTTAGACGGATGATTCCAATCCAGCTTCCGGTTTACCCGCATCTACGAACACGCACGCGTGCGTGGCTGAACGTGAAGCGTATACCCGGTTTACTCGGTTGTCAAGTATGGGTCATGTGTATGAGTATGTATTTGTATCTATATGTATACCATGTATTTTCATGTGCATATAGGTTATGAGGGTTCAGCCACAAAGTCGCTAATGGAGCTTAAAGGATCTACTCTAACGTTAAAGAGCCGTGAAGCTTTAAGCTGATCTGAAAAATTTCTTTCAAATCTAAAAACAATTCCTGTGGGGAAAAAAGAGAAGAAGAAGAAGAAGAAGAAGAGAGAGAGAGAGAGAGAGAGAGAACAATATTCGAATCATTTTACGTAAAGAGAACGAAGAAATATTTATAACAGAGCTTGAAAGTTTCATGAAACTCGGTCAACCAGTAAAATTGTCGGAATACTTTTTTTTTCGTATTTTTTATACATCAGGTTTTCAGTCCAATAAATAAATATTTCTGAATTATGCGTAAAATGAGAACGATCGGTTATTAGATCGGCAGATGTAAAAGGTATTAAAAGTTGTATATTCATAATCACTTTACGCGATGAGGGTTTAATGAAGCTCTACGTGGCTGAGGGAACTTGCCAAACGAAAGTCTGGCCTAGTGCGTGTTCACTGTGCGGTCGGAATTAGTCGAATACGTAGTTCGTGCTGTACCGCAATACTGGCTGACCGACACTCGTGCTCACGTGCTTCGTGGCCAACCGAAAAGAGAGCGGCTGGTCGCGTAATTCGATTCAACGTTATAGTATAAACTACGATTTCGAACCATATATCTTTCTTCGACAATCTATATTAATTCGAAGAAATAATAAAAATAAGTTCCGAATCGGAAGATTGATAACCAATATACGTGTATCGTAAATCTTAACGAATGGGAATGATTAAATTTTCTACGAAAATTAAAAGATAAAAAAGAAAAACAAAAAACGAAATAATTATTGATTGTTAATATTTACAGATTTCACGTTATATCATCGTTTAATAACATTGATTAATCAAATGTTTCTCTCATTTCATCCTAATACTGATAAAGTATATTAATATACTTTGCAGTCGACATAACTCAGTGGTTGGTCTATATTGGCGATAATATAAATATACTTGATACAACGAATAAATGTATCGATTAATCAACTCATATTGGTTCGGTTAATATAACGAATATTTTCTTTCCAAAAGAGAGAGCTTGAAAGCAACCACCGAAAAGTAATTTGTAATTGGTTCCAGAAACGAAACTCTGTTCGCGACAAGAGAAGAGAAACAGCTGCGTTGCTCTTGTCCGGATGCCTCGTTTGTTTGTCTCTCGAATAAATCACGAGGTGCATAATTAATTGGAACGATTGTTTGTTGTGTGGGAATATCGATGAACAATTCAGTTTCTCGCTCGCATGCTAATCTACGGCACCTGATGTTTCCAGATCTTACGAATGTTCGAATTTAAAAGTATCATTTTACCCTATAATAAAGAGGAGAATATACAAATATGCGATAGTAAAATCGTACTGTTAACGTTTTTTGAATATTGATGATTTTGTAATAATATATATCGTGAGTACGGCATGTAGAATTTTACAAATGTTCGAATTTAATACGCATAATGTATTTATTTAAAATGTTTTTAATATATTTCTAAAAGTTATTAAATATTTATCTTCATATTTCCTATTAAGATAAATATTTAATGTAAAAAATACGACAATAAATTCTTTTATCTATCAAAACTTATAGAAAGTATTAGATAAATATATTGTTTTATCAGACAATGATTGCTTTAACAAATAATGGATTCAAATTATCACTTCGCTCTTTTAAAAGAAAAATATACATAATAAAATCACTTAGGACATTTTGTAAATACCAATGACTCCATAAAGTATATATATATATATATATATATATATATATATATATATATATATAAAACAGACAAATGTAGAATGTAATAAACATTGTTAAAAATCTTAATGTTTGCGATACAAAATAAATAGCGTATAAAATATAGAACTACCGAGAGTATACTTTTATAAACATTTCACAATCCACAAGAAGTCCTTTTTCTTCGACTTTTAAAAGTAAACTAGCTCTCGTAAATCCCTGAAGCGTTCTTTTATTATTAATATATACATTGCTATGTTCTCAATCGAACGTAAATAAATACAAATGTTTATACGTGGCTATTATAAACAAACGTTAGATTTAACGATGTCGAAACATACATACATCTCATCTTTCATTAAAGTAGGTCGTACGAATGTTCAATTATTATTAAATAACCATTGATTTCTTAACGATCAACGTACCACAAGAATCAGATTGATTTACATACATACATACGTGTGGTTATTGAACGAGCAAATGCGGAGTCTGTCGAAGTCTGTACGTGGAGTAAATGCGGAAATAATTAAATGGCTACGGTGGTCGCGACGGTACATTAGCGGTTAAATATGAAATAAATGGACGGATTCACGATATGGTTACGTCTGGGTAGAGTGAAGCTAAACGGCTTTAACGAGTACCAAAAGTGAAGCGAACGAGCGAGCTGGGGATGTAGGTGATGGTAACAGGAGAATGATCGACAGAGAGACTAGGAAATTTTAGAAAATGGTCTGCTCATCGGTTTTGCGGCTATGCGCCATTTCGTCATAAATTATTTCATCGATCGGCCTGATTACATCGCGCTTTTCGCGAGAAGGAACGAGAGAACGTAGATAACTTGATATGCTCTGAAATATCACGCACACTAACGGAATGCTTTTGCCATCGATGCGCCGCGGTTTCGCTCCATTCGATGATGTCAAAGAGCGTTGCCGCTTTCGGCCGATCACCTTCTATCGTTCTAAGTGTTCTAAAACGTCCAATTTCGAAAATAAAAATGTATAAAATATAAAAGAAAAAAGAGAGAGAAAGAGAGAGAGAGAGAGAGAGAGAGAGAGGAAATAGAATACATTTGTGTGAAAGAAAAACCGTGATAGCACGAACTAAAGAAGAAAACAAAAAAATTTCTTCCACACAAAATAGAAATAATAAAAATGGAACTAGAGATAGTGAAGAAAAATTGAAGAGAGAATTTTTTCAAACGATCGATTTTTGAGGTACTCCAGAAGGCTAACGTGGTGCCCTGTATGATTCCGCTCGATCGCCTTCCGAGGATTTCAATTAAGTGGAAAAAAGGGAACGAGAAAAGAGAAAAAAAGAGATAAAGAGAAAGAGAGAGAGAGAGAGAGAGAGAGAGAGAGAGAGAGAGAAAGGGAAGAGAGGCGTGCCTCACTCCGGGAAAAACGTGCGCCGCCGCAAAGGAAGAGTTGCAAATGCGAGAAAAAGAGAAAGGGCGAAAATAGGGCGTGGTGCAGGTCGAACTTCTAAATGCAACTGGGTTTACAAAACCTACGTTGAGCTTTCATTGAACGACCGCTGGTGTTTCAATCGAACTACGGATTCTCTTTTCCTCGCCAACTTCTTTCTCTCTCTCTCTCTCTCTCTCTCTCTCTCTCTCTCGCTCTCTCTCTCCCTCTTTTTCTTCAATTTTTGCAACATCGAACTCGCCATTTTCCTCGCGATACAGCGAACCCATACTCACACATACACTTATACATTTATTCAAAGCTTTTGTTTACACCAACCTCCATCTAGCAGGCGCGCGCGCGCGCGACTGCGCACACATCGGGGTCATCGACTAATTGCTATCCGATTCCATCTATCCCCCCACCCTAACCGCCTTCCTTCTCTCTCCCTTCTCTCTCTCTATCTATCTATTTATCTATCTCTCTCTCTCTCTCTCCCTCTCTCTCTCTCATGGGCGCCCTCTTCTCATTGCAAAAGTTACCCACCGCATTTCCCGCGAAAGCCGTCGCGCGCATTGAGGATGCCGACCACCGATTTCCGTTCGTGCGGAGTACCATCCTCCTGGCCTCCTTTATACCTCGATATATATACCATCTACTCTTGTCTATCTATCCTATCTACCTATCTATCTATCTATCTATCTATCTATCTATCTATCGCACTCGTCGAACTTTGATGAATCGCGTGGTTCAGCCGCAGATCGACTATTCCTATTCATTATGCCGCGTAACTTTCAAACTTCTCTGCATTCGGAACGTTGTGGTAAGTTTATCCCATTGTTTTCTAGGTATTTGTCTGTGCACATATATACGTACATTTTCTGGAACGAGTGAAACGTACGGAGTGAACGATTTTCTACATTTAAATAATTATTATTAATTAAAGTGTATTTATATATATGTACGTGTGTGTGTGTGTGTGTATAATGATAATTGTATGCTAACTACATAATATGAAAAAGAATATATAACTATTGGTTTTATTAATTTTTATTACTTAAATCAATGGTAAGCTACTAATCAAGAATAAGTTAAAGATTACATTTATCTATATTAGTGTTTACGCTACGTGTAAACAGTTTTATTACAAAACTATTATTTTACAAAAATTATATAAACGTCTTTATAATTATATATAGATGTTTTAAAATTGATGATGTAATATGTGTTAAAATTGATGAAATTGAAAAAATTCGTTAGAGGTAAAATTGACTAAATTCGTTTAGAGTTAGCTGATAAAGTCCAAACTTGTTAAAAGTTCATTTTAATATGTTGATTGCTATCCGAGTGTTATACTTATGTCTCGTTCTAGGAACCACAATAAAATTTTAATTTGATAACAACTTATAATGAAACATAATTGCATTTTACGGTTAAATAACACTATTCTTTTATTAGTGTATTTATTTATTTTATTAGTAATTATCTTTGGCCACCAGTGACTCGACAATACATTTAGCTGCTCTTGACAGATCGTCAGTCGGCTAAAAATTTTTAATTTTCTGTTGCAAAAACAGCAAAACATTGTACGAATAAAAACAATTATATATTTTAAATATTGCAGTAATCAGTCCCACATTTGTTTATATTCTTCATCGCATCGATTTAATTTTTATATAATATTATGTTCATTAACTTTTAAACTAGTGAAGACGAGCGAACTGGTCATCTATTATTCGAAATAATAATGTATGTATATGCATTATAAATACATGAATATAAATTTTCTTTATTTAGAGTTTCATTATTCTATTTTCCAGCAGAAGAAAAAATTATTAATAAAAATTATTGATTACATTTTAATGCATTTTTTATTTTTAATTGTTACCTAGTTATTTGCATTATTCAAAATAATTGTTTATTCGGTGATATTCAAAATTAACCATTAATTCTAAGATAAATAAAACAAAAGGAGAAACTATATGTCTTGTTTATAAAGCACTTTCTACACTGACGGTTTGCGGTAAGCCGACGTCTTCACGGCAAAAGTGATCTATATCCGTTTTGTTTTGTGAAGAGAAACCGAGTCTTATCTTGTTAACGAAACAAAAAATATTGAAGCTGACAATCGAAATAATATCGTGACAATCCATTATTTTCAAAATACGAGGAATTGTGAATTTCATTTATATGAATCCCATTCAAAGTCGAGATCTCCTTTTTTATATGAACGTAAATGAATTGTTCACAATATCAATTAAAAATATCTATTTTATTTAATACAATAGTTCCATTCAGTTTCCACCGGATTGAATTATTTAAAACAATCGAATATCGATACTGTTTCATTCGAAATGTTTTATATATTTAACGAAATCGATAAAATTCTTATTCGATAACAAGGGAAAAGAAGAATCGACAGGTATTGTTGCATTCATTGTATGTAAGTGGACATTGAAATATCATCCTGGTAAGTGATGGAATGTCTTATGTAGATCGAGAAATGAAAAAGAAAAAAAAAAAAGAAAAAAAATGAAGGGAGGACTCGTATGGTCAAGGGACACGAAATCGAAAGTAGGGACGAGTTAGATAAGGGCTCGTAGAAAAAGAAAGGAATGAGGAAAAAGGAGGAGAGGAGAGGGGAAGAAAAGGGTAGGGAAAAAGGGGAGGTATGAGAGAGTGAGTAGACAGGAACGGATCGATCGTGTTCAAGAGAGTTAAGATCTCTGAGCAAGCCGTGGAAAGATTTCAGGCAAAAATCGGCTTCTCAGTTTGACGAAGGTCCCCATTTACTCGTCCTTTCCCATTACCGATTCCCTGCGATACGCTTTTCTCGCTTCGACGCTCGCAGAAGCTAAAACTTTTCCTTAATGACGCAAGTTTTATTGCCGGTGACCTCTCTCTCTCTCTCTCTCTCTCTCTTTCTCTCTTTCTCTCGCATTTGGACACGGAATACATATCGATAGTTACCAACGGAATTTTCGGAGTTCGTTTCGAAAATGGAGTTGAGATCTATGTACGTAGAGGTATGCATATACTGGAAAATATTCTCTCGTCGAATGGATCGCAATATTCGCCTTCCCTTTGACGTTATCTACAGATTGAATCAATAACAATCGCCGAGTGAAATAATTTTTTATTTGTTTTGAATTTTCATAGTATAGCAGAAGATATTTAATTTAAAATTTTAAATAAATTAAAATGTACGTATTGTATGTCGTGTCGTTAATTTTACAATGTTATTTGAAATTGATAAATAGTTATTTACATGCTTGCTGATTCAGAGAAAATGATTCCATAATAATGGCTTTCTTTTTTCTTATCAAAATCCGATTATTATGAAGATAATCTTTGTGTCCGATTATACATTGATCCTACTACTGGTCATATTGAGCAGATTATTACTGTCGTATCAATTATCGACTTTTCAATTTTCGAGACGTCCTATTTCGAAGAGTACACACGTGTGTGGCTACATTGAAACCGATTATCCACGATTATCGCTTTTCTGGTCGAGTAAACTTGCTTAAGCAAATAACTATCCTTCTTCGACTTTCGTAATCTCCCTAGACTACTTTCTTCCTCTTGTATTCGCGTAAGCGCATCAAATTGCCTCTTGTTCATATTAAACGCTTATAGAATGTCGATGAATATTCGTTGGTAATTCGCATACACGTCAAAGTTAGGCGAAACAAGAAGGGTATCCCGCTTAAACCACGACCGCCCACGTATTTCATGCGCTATTGATTTCGAGACACAATTATCGTATATTCGGCTAAATCGCTTTAGAGAATTCTTCGTTATTTTAATATTCAATAACAATACGTTTCTTTTCCTTTATTTTTGTAAACGATAATATTCATTAATAGTTATTGAAAGTATAGGAAAATTTTTTCCTATAATTATATTTTGTCCGATCGTAATTAAAGTGTAATTAATTAATTCGATGAAATAATTAAACTTAACAAATTTCATATAATCTAATATGTAAATAGTCGTACGTAAAATACGTAAAATATATATTAATAATCTAATACATAAAACTCGAACTTATATTTTCAAGGAATTAATGAAACACGTTTTATTCCATCCCATCAAACGGTAACGGTTTTCGATCCGACGGAACGAACACGAAACAAATTTGCCGGAAGTCACGTTTCCTCGAAAAAAGGTTCAACCTATGTTCAGCGGACATCCGGCAGCGGGAAGAAGAAATTCCGCAGTGAGTTTTTTCTCCTCTTTCTATCGATTCCTTTTTGCAATTCGCAATATTCTCGGTAGTTTGGGTTTTAACGACGTATCGATAACGTATTGTTTGAGAAGAGAATAAATGAATGTAAAGAAAAGAAAAAGCAATTTTCCTACTTATTTATGCCGATAATTGTATTTTGTATTTTTAATTATTGTATTTTTATTAATACAAGTGAACTAAGTACAAAATCTGTCAAAGTTGAAGTCATTGATTATATATATATATATATATATATATATATATATATATATATTTGCATTGAAAAATAAAAGAAATGTATATTATTTTTTATTTAATGATATATATATATATATTTTTTTTTTATTATATAGATATATTTGATTTTTAACATATATAAGTGCATATATGTAAAAATCGATAGAACGCGAGGAAAGAAAGAAAAAAAAATAAATAAAAAAAGAGCAAGAACGTGAGAGCAATTGCAGTTATTCACAATTAGGAACCCAAAAGAATATAACGCGCTTTTTTTGCGTTAACTGAAGCTATAGATATTTATTCGTCACTATCTTTTCATATTTTTTTGTTAATAAAACCTTTATATATATATATATATATATATATATATATATATATATATATATGTTGATATATGAAATATTACGTACGAAA
This sequence comes from Vespa mandarinia, assembly GCF_050613455.1. Lineage (NCBI taxonomy): Eukaryota > Metazoa > Arthropoda > Insecta > Hymenoptera > Vespidae > Vespa > Vespa mandarinia. The sequence continues at coordinate 11,790,384 of NC_140811.1, read as the reverse complement.
TAAATTTACACAAGAATAAAATATTTATATGTCAATATTTTTCAACCTTTTTGTCGTACAAATCAATATATTTGTAATGATATCACAGTTTAAATGTTTATAATATAAATACAATTTTTAAGTACCCGCTATACTAATATCATTTTATATTATATTAAAGATAACGACTGTTATTGCAGTTTTCCACGAACTTGCAAGAATATTTTATGAAAACTTTCTGAAAAACTCTTATAAATTATTCACTTTTTGAGCTTATGTGTAAGATAACGGTTATCATTTCAACAATGACACATTAAAAATTTAACGCGATCCATTAAGAAACGTTATCATACATTATTTAGGCCATTTCCTTAATGAAATAAAGTTTGATCGATTGTTCGATTATTCGAAAAGAAGAAAATATATATGTCTCGTAAAGCAAACAAAATTTTCGAAAGTGGTTTTACCAAAGAATTTTCGTGAAGCATCCTACGAATCGTCGTTTCGTGAGAGCTCTACGCCAGCGTTTTATCCGCACAACGCATTCTGGAAAACGTTCCACGCTTCACCACGATCGAACGAGTTCGCTCGATGAATCACGTACCTCGGAAATGGAACCATTTCGTTTGCCTTTCTCGGTCAACTTCATGCCTATTATCTCTGGCCGAATTCCCTTTCGAATTTTTAACGAAGAAAATATTTTTCGTTCGGTTATTTACATAGACGATGATATTTTTCTCTATAACGAAGTTCTATCAAAAAATTGGAATAGTATATATTTTTTTTTTAGACAAAAATTCAATTTTTTATTCTTTATATATAATATATATATATATGTGTATATGTATATATATGTATATATATATATATATAAATATATATTAAATGTAAAATCATTTACCTTTAACAGCATTCAGCTTGTTGCCGACCATCTGCTTTGCCACAAAAGCCGCCATTTTTTGCTGCTCGGTGATCAACGATCAGCGATCAAAACAATTCTTCTATAATCTAGAAATAAAGAAGAATGAATTAGATATAAAATAAGAAAAATTAAATACAATCTATTCTTTATATTTCAGTTTCTTTCTTATTTTCCATTATACGATATAATGTGTTATAATTTATGGCACAGGATATAAATATCGAACATGAAATAATTTCTTATATAAATAATTAATAAAATAATGATATTTCAATAAATAAAATATACACTTATATAATAACAAATTAATAATCTATTTTATATAAAAATATTTCACTTTGACAAATATCCTATGTCATAAATAACGTTCAATTATTTCATTATATATTAATATTAAAAATTCAGAATATAAAAAGAAAGAAACGAACTTTTTTTTTTATAAATATCAAAATGAATTCACAGGGATCGCTCAAATATCTTGTTTTTGATTTTTCGAAAGAAACTTTCGAGTATATAATACTTAAAGATATTCATTTGTTTCATGATTTTTATCAGCAAGGACGAAGGACAAGAAAGGAAGAGAAGGATTGTTGTATTGTTTGTGTTTTCAAGTTATAAGAGACAAAAAGATTTATAAAGAAAGCATAATTTTCTTTCCTTTCGGTCGAACGTCAAACGATCGCAGTGGGAATAAACGTGGTAGGACGAAAGGACGAACGATGGGAAAACTTTCATTTTTTTCCATCCTTCTCTTTTCCCTTCTTTTACTTACTTTAACGTTGTACTTCGTACACGCACGTACGTTGTAGCGCCTTCGCTCTTCTTCAAAATGAAAATGAAATACGTCTCTCTTGGGAATACGGAGCGAAGAAAAGCATTTTAATCTCGTGAACGCATCCCTTATGATTCTGAGAATATTTCGAAAAGAAAATAAGAAAAATAGAGAAGTAAAAGAAAAAATAATAAGAAAATCACACAAGTCAGGTATGATTGAAAAAGCATTCTTTTAAATTTATTTAGACCTATTCTTGGCTTTTTATTTCTTTTTTTGTTTTTTGATAAATTCTACACTCGGATGTGTACATATAAAAGGAAATAAATTGCAATCGGTATATTGAAATATTAGAAACTAGCTTATACAAAAGTTATCTACGGATGAAGGTAGTGGTTATTCGGTCAAGTGAACGAGTCACATGAGAAACGGCAATATACCATATAATATACACAATATCACTTTCCCGTAGGAATTTCATTTCTCCCGCTCCACCCCTCTTCGCTATCTGCTTTATATTCGCTCTATCGTCACATTCCGCGAAAGCGTTTATGACGAATGAGAATGTTGACTGTTGCACCATAACATCGAAATGTTAACTGAAATATGAAAATGTACTACCACGTTCATCCGCCATTCTAAATTTCTCTATTTTGTTTCCTGATAGAAGAGTCATTATGATGAATTTCAAACTTTCCGCTTGATTCAAAATAATTTATATTTACCGTCATGTAACTTTGAAGTTACACATTTATATATATTTTTTTTAATTATTACTAAATTTAATTATTACTTCATATCTAAAGTTATCAATTTATTTTTTTTTTCTTAAGTATGAATTATACTTAATATAATATAATATAAGTAATTATTGACATAGATAAGATTTATAAAGCGCTAATCTATTTAAAAATTTTATATCTTTTATAATTGAAGAAAGTAAATTACGTATGTATGTTAACAAGACGAATGTTTAAAGTGAAATGAAGCTTCGATCTTTTCTTTGTTACAAGTATAAAGTAATGTTTATTATGATCCGTTTATTTATCAATGTGACCTAAACTGTTTATTGAAATACTTATGTATCGATAAGTCCATATATTTACTAAGAAAATTCTAACAGTTGTTTTTTTTCAATTGTATCTTTATTTAATAACTTCTGAGTTAATGAACTGCTGGACAAGAAGTTCTACAATAATTTTGAATTATCTTTTAAGAAAATTCAGAAGTTTGCATATACTATGCTCGGAAACGAACCGAGGACAATGTTATGTACCCCCGTTTTTCCAAGTGATAATCTCGAAACGGTCTACTTAATCGAGACGACGTCTATTTGGTGCAAACTCGGAAAACAGCGGCCTGAGATAGAAAGAGATGACTCTTTGCTGGCTTGGCAAAGGACAGAGAGTCGAAAGGATCGATAGGGAAACACGAGAATGCTATGGTACGGGACGCTCGTGTCTGCGTATGTGTATAAGAGAGAATACACGAGTATATGTATACAGATATAAAGGAAGAAAAGAGAGAGAGAGAGAAAGAGAGAGAGAGAGAGAGAGAGAGAGAAAGAGAGAGAGAGAGAGAGAAAGAGAAGAGAGGCTGTGAAGACGACGCCGATAAACCGACGACCAAACCGGCGTCGAGACGTCTCGGCGCCTCTCTTTCCCTCGTTCTCTTACTTCCCTCTCTCGTGATTTTACAACACACACGACAACCTCCATGAATAAGACAAGCTCATCCCGACCCAAGAATGTTTTTCTAGCCGTCGAACAGTACTATTATCATCAATAAAGTTAATTGATAAATTTCCTATAATAATAATAATAATAATAATAATAATAATAATAATAATAATAATAATAATAATAATAATAATAATAATAATAATAATAATAATAATAATAATAATAATATTAATAATAATAATAATAATAATAATAATAATGATAATAATAATAATAATAATAATAGAAATAACGTGAGAAATGAAATATTTGTCAATAATGAAAGCTCCTTTTCCTACTCTTCGCGTTGCCCATGGAGCTTTTTCAATCGGTTCACAAAGCCTCTCGACGAGCTTAACCGAAGCTTTTGTTTTATCCTCATAGATGCAAGTCGTCCGTACGAGTCTTGTTTGGCTATTACTACACCCCTCGCTACTACTTCAGGCCGCTTAATGTGCTCATGTTTTTGTTCAGTAAGCTCGAGATTAAGTAACACCAACAAACGGTCGAGGCTAACGAACCGTTTCGGCGCTTGCGAAAGAGGATTTCCCTTAGCGAGATTTCGAGGGCGGGCGCTCTCGACGTGGCCGATCGGCTCGATAATCATCAAACACGGTCAGGATTTTCGATAGTTCCCAAAATAACGCATGGGATGTGTTCAAGGATATGTTCAAATTCGTTTTTTTAACGATTGCGAACAAGAATTTTCGATCGTTAAATCCAGGTAAATTGAAATAAATAAGTCGAAAAAATTATTCCTACAGTATTTCTACGTGTGTATAAGTAATTAGGAGTAAAGTATGGGTAAAAAAAAAAAATATATATATATATAAGTAATGGTATGTATATTACATAAATATGTATAAATTTATATGTCATGAAAGAATGAAATGTAGGAATGCCAAAATAAAGTATAGCTCACATAATTTCGCATAGCGTACTATGGAATGCAAATTGTCATATTTTGGCATGGAGATTGTGAAAGGTTATTATCTAAGCATTAGATGAAAATGATAAATAACAGTTTATGTATGTTTATTTTCATTAATAAATTATCTGTTTATATAAAATCCTATATTCCTGTTGTTAAAAAGATCTCGATGTCTAATGCAAGCTAGATAAATTTTCGTCGATGAATAAGTAAATATGACGTGGCTTCCAAAACGATAAAAGCATCAAAGATTGCTAAAGTCGAAGAGTTAGGTAAGAGGGTTCTTTTCGTTCGTATTTCTATCCTTTTCTTCCCTTAGCTGATGCCCGTTAAAGGGCAAGAAATTTGATGGGCGTTCTTGTGAACGCATGCACATCTCCCACAGAATCTCTTCTCCTAACCAGATATTCAAACGGACAAGCTGCTAACCAAACAGTCAGTCAGCCAGGCAGCCATACGAAAAGCAGATGAAGTTTCCGCTTGTCGAACCTTTCGGAGTCGAGCAAACATGCCGGAAGTGCTCTCCAAATTGCTGTAAATTTTCTGCGTTGTGTATGTACCGTCTCTTCCACTCAAACGATGAGGATAAGGATAATAAGAAACGAAGAGAATGTTTTTCCTTTAGAAGAAATGTATTTTTACTTTTTTCCTTATAGGACAATAAATAACAATATAGTCTTATATATTATGAATTGTCGACAAGTGTCAGAATACTTTTTCTAAACGCGAAGAGTTCAATTAAATTATACAACTTTCTTAGCAATGTTTAATCTTAAACGGCCCTCGTTTTGAAACAGCCGGTACGTGATCGCGGCCGTTTTCGTGAAATGAGGTCGAACGTGACGGTGAGAGTGGTTTTTCGTGAAATTAAGAACGCTGTGAGTCGCTCCGGGACGAATAGGATGCTCGAAGGGTTGAAAAGAGGATGCCGTGTGGATAGGCGCCATTGTCGCGACGCCAGAGGGTGAGGCAACTCGCGAAGGAAGATTTTTCACGAGCTAAAGAATTCCTCTTTTTAACGCAAACAAAAATTTCTTGCTCGTATCAACTCCAGTCAAGAATTTCAACGCACATATACACAAACACACTTACATACGTATCTACGATTGGAATCATCAAAGCTATCTTCTATCCTTTTCTTCCTTTTACACTCGTTCTGGAAACAACTAGGTTGTTCTACATGTTCTCAAACATGACCTACAAACGTCGAAGAGCTCTTGTCTGATTTGTTAAAAAAAAACTCGATTGCAACCACTGAAAAACCTTCTAAGTCAAGTTGTTAAATACATAATAAACAAAATGAGATAGAAACAATCGAATCTTTATCGTATATCGCTTGAATCGATTCAACTCGACAGAAAAAATATTTATACTATGAGAAGATAGGAACATTTTTAAGTAAAAATCAAGGCCGTTTGTCCTTTTCTCATGATTCACTCCATTTTCTTATATATCTCAAAATAAATATCAGACGTATCCAAAAATAAACGAAAACGTCGCAATGATTGGGATCCTTTAAGAAAACAAAACGAGCTTCGAAATAGATTCGCAACCAGGTTAAAAGTTCGCGGCCATTCGATTCGATTAAGAGAAAAGTAATTATATGACTACATTCTTCAGAATTTAAAATAATACAGTATGATATAAAGAGCTTTGAAAATAATATTGAAAGAATATAAAAAGAAAAAAAAAACTTATACTGCCAATTGAAAGAAAAATAATATAATAAACGAGCTTCTAATTCTTATAATGGTAATCATAGTATGATAAAAGCTGCTGTAATTGACACACATAAAAATGAATGAATTAATGAATGAATAAAAAAAAAAAAGAACTTAATCGTGAAGAATCCATGGATTCTTTCTCTCTTTAATTAATTTTCATGGAATTCGTTTATACGGAATTAGGAGTGAAAAAATTTGTCCTGGAGTGAAGAAATTTGTGTGGTGAAGAACTATGGCGGACGTTGGAAGAATGCTTTTACCGTCCCTTCCATCCGGTGCCGGAAGGAAGGAAGGAAGGAAGGAAGGAAGGATGAAAGGAAAGAAGAAATGGTGCTCGAATCTTGCACGTATGAAATAGAATGCGTTTTTATAAGATTTTCGATCTCGTTAATAATATTAAATATATATATATATATTATATTTCTATATATTATATTTTCATAGCAAGAAACTTTCATATTCCAAACATTGAATCTGTAATAAAAATGATTTTCTGAAAACATCGTTATCTTCTGTACAAACAAATTGTCTATAAAATTCTTTATCGTTTATACCTCTATTAGATCGTTTGAAAATTTGATAAATTTCAAAGGATCATTCAAGGAAGGATATCCAAGAGCTTTCGAAAACGTTTCCTATTCACGAAGCGATTCGAATTTCTCTGGAAGGTATGAATACCTAACGTGACTTCGGTCAGCTGATTGGACTATCATTGCCGACGTTTGAAAGGATTCCATAGATACCAGACGTTTCATTATTCCAATATTTTGCTATAACAATTTATCGAAAGTCGAAGTAAAATTTGCAAAAAAGTATGTATTGGAAATATCCGTGGAAAAATTTTTTAAATAAATATCAAAAGAAATTAATTTTGTCGGATGAAAGATTAATTTCTTTGACATTATTAAGTAATACGTAATTAATTGAGAAAGAGTATCATTGATCATTTTAAGTAGAGCCAAAACTCAAGAAGGGTAGCAGCAATCAGCACCGTTCAGACTCTTCGTAAACTTTTCTTCGATCTTACAACTTCGAATCCATTTGCTCCCTCTTTTTCTTACTTAATTATTCCCTCTTCGAATAAATATTATTCTTCCTAAATGGCCTAAATGAAAATCCTAGATTTTCATTCATTTTATACGATATAGATATAAATACATATATATATACACAAACATACATACACACACACACACACACACACACACACACACATACAGACGTACATTCCCAGTGAACTTGGAAAATGAACGAGATTTCAATTTTTGACAAGTACTTCGAACTTCTAAACAACATTTTCATTTAATTTATTTTTCCCTTTTTCTCCTTTCTCCTTCTGAAAAAAAAATTCACTTTCCTGTCAAATTTCTAATCGTACTAACAGCAAAGTTCCAGAAATAAGAAATTCCGTTTTTTAAAATTTTGCGGTGAAAAGACGTCTTCTAAGTGCTAACGCCAAACTTCCAAAGCTTTAAAGTTCGTCGATAGTTTGTAGAGTACACGATCTAAGTCCTGAAATTTTCTAGCCGTTTACCATAGATTAAATCGCAGTTATAATGCATAGAGTATTCCAAGTTTAATCACAGAAAATCGAATGCTCGCTCGAAGCTTAAGCTTTTTTCATTAAAACATAGTTCATTCCATTTATCAGATATTTCTCATAATCGATTAATTAATGCATAATAAATTTATAGAGTGATCAGATTATTTTAAGTAGTAATATAATCGATTAAAAAAAAAAAAAAATAAATCAATTTTAATTGGCAAATCATTTTCGAATTCATGTTTCCTTCTCTCTTTGATCTTTTCTTTTTCCCTTTTAATCTGAGCCATTGAAAGGATCAAATATTTTTATTAGAAAATAATTCATTCCACAATTTTCAATCTTCGTTTATAATCGCTTTATTAATTCATAATAAATTTATAGATTAATCAAATTATTATGAGCAACGATATATCTGATGTAAAAATAAATAAATAAATTTATATATACAAATTGTTTTCGAACTATTTACTTTTTCATCGAATTTTCTTTTTCGTTTTTCTCTATCCTTTGGTCCTTACGATTCAAGAGTCCTGGTCTCTCAGTAAACGTGGTTCCTGTTATCCACCACTGCTTTCATATCTTTCTCATCTCATATCACAGAATTTCTTCGCCCTCCTCTACGCCCTCTTTCCATGTCTCTATCAGAAGAAGAAAATTCTCGTAGAAAAGCGAGGACGACCAACGTAACGGCAAAAGCAGCGAAGCATCCAAGAAGCTCTCAACGCAAACGAGCAAAAATTCCAGGACAATTGCGGCATGTCGATTGCACTGTGATAGCGTGCATAAGTACGCGTCATGCCCGTTTCTCCTCCATCCTTGGCACTTCATCTTATTTTCTACCATTCGTCCGCAAGAATGCTTCCTCTGCCTTAAGTGAAAATCATATTTCGAATGACGTAAAAATGTATTCTCGGTGAACAAGCGATTTCGTTACCTTATTATTCCTAGAATTTATATATATATATTTAAATTATGACAAAAAATTTTATTTATGAAAATTTCTGTAAATAGTTAGCCTTTTTTGCAATATAATTATTTTCACAGTTTATTCTCGGCTTAAAGATAAATTCGAAATAATTTGTTTTTATTTTAATATCATAATTAAAAAAAAATTGTATGCAATTACGTTAAATACAAGTTTTATAAATAAGTTCGTTTTTAAAACATGGCTCATTTATATATTTTTAATGTACAATAACATTGAGAACTATTTCCTACGTGTTAAATAATTTCTTTGGTATATATTTCACAAAAATATATTGTTATTTACTTTCTCATTAACTTATGTGTAATTTAAATAGGTTAAATAACAATTATACTTGTGCCATAATCATCTAGAGTTATTATGAAAATGTACAAGACGTAATTTGAGCTGATTAATTTCTATTCTTTCTTTTATTCTTTCCTTATTTATTCCTTTATTTTTATAAATTTGAAATCTCTCGAATTATTCATATTTTCAACAATATTAAGTGACTGTATGAGTAATCTGATTTTCTAAGAGTTATGGGATATCGGTAACGGTGCGATATAATAGTGATCTTTTGGTAAATACTAAAAAGATGTCGGTTTACTTTCTGTTCTAAGTGAGTCCTTAACTTATACATTTCTAACCTTCAGCGAAGAAAATATTAAGTATGAGAAAAAAAATAAACGTAAATACATAGAATGTAAAAAATACAACGTTCCTAAAATATTTTAAACTTCTTAATCGTGTTTAAACATACTTAATTAATAAAGATTTAATTTTTTCTATATTAAAAATATAAAATGATATAAGATATGAGTATATACCTTATATCTTATATCAGATCTAAGCATATATATATATATATATATATACCTGAATATAATTTTTCAATAAAACTGTTTCATTTTGTTTGTTTTATTAATTACAATAATAACAATGCCACATTGAATGTGATTTAAAAGTGCGAACGATTAAATCAGTTGAATAAAATTCTATTCAATTTTTGATAATATTTATCCTTAGAATTTAAAAAAAATAATCGCATAGAGAGATTATATTATGTAGGCGTTCAACGTGAACCACCATTCTTTTTTGTTCTTTTGGCTTCTCTATCAAATGACATTCTTTTTCTCTTTACTTTCGTCTAATCTATCAAAGTATAATCGTTTTATTATATATCCTTCCTTTTATTTGTACTAAAAAAATTATTTGGAAATATTTATTACGTATTCAAGTCATTTATTGGGAATATACGTATAAATATGTAAATACGTATAAATACGTATAAATACGTAAAAAGTACTACAATGATTTCAATATAATTTTCAATAAAATCAATCAATAAAGAATTATCGTTCAGTATTTTTTTTTATAAGAAAAAAGAAATAAAAAGAAGGAAAAGAAGAATAAAAGGAGAAGGAAATCCATAAGCATGAAAAAATTTTTTGCTTCTTGAAAATTATCACATCGGGTTAGCCTGTATAAACTCGAGGATAACAAGAAAAAAGAAAAAAAAACGAACAAAAAAAAGCAACAAAAAAAAAACACAAAAAAGAAAGAAGAGGAAGAAAAGAAGAGGAAGGGAAGGGACAGTAATTAACGATGGTAAAACGGACCGACATAGATGCTACGTAATACCAAGGAGTGACTAATTAACTGCTAAGGTAACCAGCCGCATTGAGTTTAGCAAGGTGCACTAAAGCTGAGGATAGTACGGAAGCAGGGTGATCGATCACGAAAGACACTTCGAACAGGCTCGATTTATCCGTGAAGAGTAGAAACGATCGAACCAATGAGCCAGCGGCACAACTACCAGCAGAGCCACCGGCAACAATCTCATTTTCCTTCATAGACTGCATTAGATTTTCTCATCTTCGACGAAACGATCGTTTGGGGCATGGTCCACAAAGGGGTAGACCTTTTACTCCTTCTTTTTTACCCTCTCTTACTTTCGTTGCGATCAAAGCATTTCTATTTTCGGACATCACCTTTGAAATCATTCGAGCATTCGTTCGTGTACACACGTTTCGAAAACGAGATAGAGAGAGAATCATAGAGAAAGAGATTCCTCATTATACCCTTCATTGTCTCTATCGTTAAAGTAAAGAAACAAATCTCCAAAGTCCACTTATTTGATTTAAAAATTAAATAAAAAATTTATTAGAATGACTAGAATTAGAAAATTCAGATAAAATGTTCAAATAAATCGCTTTTCGAAAGAAAAATATAATAAAAAGGAGAATAGAGAATATATACGAGACGACGAGATATTTGGAGGATCGTTGTAAAACGTCGAGTTTGCATGATAAATGATAGTGTATCAACGAACCCAAGTAACATCCCTGTCTCCTCTTAAATTCACCCTTCTATTCGGTGTCTTCACTTCATAGTTGTATCTTTATCGTTTCCTACGGGGCTTTGGTTATTACGCTTACTTTCGCCAAAGACAAGGTACCGGAGGAACAAAGAAGTAACTCAAAGAAGAAGAGAGAGGTATGTAAGTGTTAGGGGATGGTGAGTGGTAGATATCAGAATAGAGTGGCTAGAAAGGGGTAGGAAAGGGCGAATAAGTGGCGTAGCGCATGTACGAAAAAGAGATACACAGAGAGAAAAGTCGAAGAAGATCGCGGCCATTGTCTTGTTTTAAAATACTTCAGGGAGGTAGGTGGTGGTTTTTGAAAGAGGTAGGGAATCTCTTTGAAGGGGTGAGAAAGAGAAAGAAAGAGAATAGGGTTGGGTTAGCAAGACGAACGCTCGAAGGAGGGTGGAAAAGAGCGGTTTTCACGAAACGGAGAAATATTAAGGGTTGCACTCCCGATATTAGAGATCCTACTGGAGATCGGCGTCGATTTGTTCCAATGAAACGTTCCGGCAAACGTCGTTTCTATACCGGGAGCGGCGTTCCTATTTCCACCGTAACGACCGGCTCGTTTCTCTTGTCGTATAGAATTCTCTATCTTCCGTCTACTACTCCTCCTACTTCTCCATCCTCTTGATTCGAATGGCGAATCGTGGCCGATAAGAGGAAATTTCTTTTGACGCGAGAGATCGTTCTTCGACTGATGTCGAGAAAGAAAGAAATAAAGAAAGGGAGAGAGAGAAAGAGAAAGAAAGAGAGAAAGAGAGAGAAAGAGAGAGAGAGGGAGAAAGAGAGAAAGACAGTGTGTTAGAGACAAAAAAACTGGGACCCTTACATCTCGCTTCGAATCAATCTAATTATACGAAGAATAGAATTTAATTGTTCTCTCGTAGTTCCTTCTCCGCTCTTCTCGTTCCTTTCTTTTCCAGATATTTTTCTTATCAATTCTCTCTCTCTCTCTCTCTCTCTCTCTCTTTTTCTCTCCCTCTATCTCATAATACAAGAAAGGAAATCTTTTTAACGATCCCGAGAAACGAATTTTAATTTCTTTAAAAAATTTTAAATTCTTTTGTTTGCCCTTGCGAATTTTCTTTTAACAATATCTTTAACTGCGATATAAAAAAAAAGAAAAAAAAAGAAAAAATTGTAAAGAATGAAAAACTACTGTGTCATTGATAGAAATCATGCACGGCATCCAGCCGATATTTTCTCTCCATTCTCGTTACCGTACAAAAGCACCGGAGCTCGTTTACTCGACGTCGCAAATCTTCACGAACGTTTCCGAATATTTGCGAAGTCGTTTAAAAGCCACGGAAACTCCAGCGTTCTCAGGAGCTTTCTCATTCGTGCCTGATCTGTGGTACCCCCGTACGCATTTCTTATTAACGCCGTTCATTTTCTCAGCGACGACAAAATTTCCAAGCCACCGGAACGTACATCTTCGGTGAACCACCTGAGTGTAAAATCTCGTCGGTGAAATATACATACTTACATATTTCTCTCTTTCTCTTTCTCTCTTTCTCCCACACAAAAACACACATACATACGTACTCTGTTTTAAAGTTTTGCGGAATGCGAAATGAAATATTGTAATATTAAGTCGTAAAAATATTTAAAATATAAATAATCTATAAAAATAAAATTTGTCCTTTTATATTCCTCTTCGAGTTGTATACGTGTAAATACATACATATATTTTATACAAAAAGATTTCTGAACGACGATATTATAGTATCTCTTTAAGCAAAATTCTTCGTCTTTTACGAGTATTTATATTCCTGTCCACACACGTACATCTTTATCCCTATAACGCTTAGGGGAAACCCTCTTGCTCTTTTTTCCTCTGCACTGTCTTCTCCACGAACTATAAATCTGGGTTTCCGTAGCAAATACCATTGTCGGAATACTCTTTTTCTTTCTTCTCTCTCCCTTTCGTCGCCTTTAGATCGGCGAAAACATCCTTCTGATAAAGCATCGTTTATCTTCACGCGAATCTCTGCCACCTACGTAGAACAATGACGAAGAAAGAGGACAGTTCAAACAAGACAGACAAAAAAAAAAGCGATCATAAACATATTTTTATATCGCGAGTAGAACTTTTACAAAATTTGAAATACTAGGATAGAAATTTAAATTCTGAAGAAATCCAAAAAAAAATAAGAAACAGAAAAAAAGAAGAAAAAGTTTAAGATTATGCCGAGAGTTATCGATTTTTATTGACAAAGTATTTTACATTGTTAAAGGGTCTATACTCTTGCAAAGAGATGAAGTAATGTAAAAGGTTCTATCGAATCATTTGCTCTTGCTGAAATACTCTCTTTTTCTCGTTCTCAGGGAACCCTTTGTAGATTCAAGGTGGTATGAGAAAAAAGGAGAAGGAGTCTGGAAAAGTTAAATTCTCCAACATAGAAGTCCATAACGCGGAGAGGCCGGTACAAAAGAGTCGAGCTTACTTGCCGAGTTTACGACGTGGCTGTTGGTAGTAGGGCATCATCGAGTCGAAGCTAACGTCGTAATAAGCGGATGCGAAAAGTTCAAACCGCTTTCTAAGCGAGCTTCCATAAAATGTAAGAGTTATATGTACATGTGAATGTACGTGAAAGTCCTCGAAGAACGAATTGATTCGCTACAGTTCAATATCGAAATACTTCTTTTGTGATGACCGTAACAACCAACGTCGGACCTTATATGAGGAAGTGAATATAAAAATAAGTAACGATAGAACGATAATATGAGCTTTCTTGAGTGTACTCGCTTGGAAGTTCTTCCATCGGAAATACTTACTTGAATAATGGACGTTGTGTAAAGCGTCGAGAAGTTCGATCGATAAGAAGCAAAGTACCTCTTAGTTTTCTCAAGTCACTATCGTGTCCCATTGCGTATCGTTTTGGAAGAAAGCAAAAAATAAAATATATTCCTAAGAGACGAATCGCAATTATCAGAGGAATCGAATTTTCTCGTTTGAAATTCTTGATGAATTTCAGTGACATTTTTTCTTTCCGAGATTATAAAAGATCAAAACTTGGTGAATAATGTACAGATGATAGGTAATTTACGAAGCTATACAACGACATTATAAATCACGATATTATACGACTTGATACTATTCAAAGCGATACTATCCAATTCGATGCAACTTTAAACTGTTCTAATACTTTGCCACTTTTTAACAAACGTTTCACTCATATATCCATATTCTCTACACGTTCACACCAATATCAGTATATGAGTTGACCTAAAAATATATTTATACATACACTCTGATTTATTCACACATATATCTGCTATTCCTTCCATATAATATTTTTAGAAACGATATTTTATGTTTATCTTTTTAAAATACATTATTATACTTCTTGACATTATTTTACTCTGTATCAAAATATTAATGAGTTTTATATTATAACAGTATTATTTAAAAAAAATTTATACTTGTGTCTTAAATGCAAGATCAATGTAAAAGTTATTTGTGATGTTACAAACACAGAAAAATAAACCAACATTGCATTGCTCGGATTGGGCGAGCTATCGATTTATCGGCAGTCTTCTTCGGGGTGAGTGTTCCCAATGTTATCAGTACAGATATATCATAACCCCACGATACAGAACGGCCATGCTACGTTGAATTTTCGTTGCGGTTGCTATAGGGTAAATGGAAGACAAGAACATGTGCGATTCGGTTGGTATCGCTTCGGTTTCTACGATGTTACCCAATGATGCCAGCCGTTTCCTTCCTTACTCCTTCCTTCCTTCCTTCCTTTCTTTCTTTCTTTCATCGAGAAACCGTTTGTGGTTTAGACATTGGATACCATTTTATTTTCATTTCGAGAAACACACAATTGATAAATGTAATTTTCTTTGTTTTTTTAAATTTTCGTATATAAAAATATAGAAATATAATTTATTTAAAAATTACGTTTCTAGAATTGGCGGTTTTTAATATGTATATATATATATATATATATATATATATATATATATAAATCGTACTCTATTTAAAATGAAATTTCATTTCATGGAATAAGAATTAAAAATTTTTCAACGAGCGTTATCATAAATACATTGGTAGAATATTTCGATTAATATTTTCCGTAATTCACGGGAAAAATTAAGTGATTCTGGTATACGGGATGAAGTAGAAAACGTAAAAAAAAAAAAAAGAATAAGAACAAAAGAAAAGCTGGTAATGTTTATGTAGATACATCGATACAACGATGAGTCTAAAAAAGGAAGAAAGAACGTCGAGCTTTCCCGACGAATTTAATAGGGGTCAACAAGGGACTAATAATAGCAAGGATCGATACGCGGTAGTAGCTAGTCGACTCACCAGAAAGCTACTTCGTCAGTATTCATTCCTTTTTCTTCTTTTACCAAAAGCTACGAAAGTTCTTTTAAATTAATAGAAAAGCTTTCTCGAAAGGTATAATCTTAATATTATTTCTTTCAATTATTTTAATTATTGAAACAAAAAATCACATATATACATATATCAAACGATAATATCTCGTGTAGAAAATAATTCTTTTTAAGGATTTCACTTGAATAGATCTTTAAAACGATTCTATATAATTTATTTTCAAATGAAAAACTTTTTTCGAATTATTTATCAAGGAGACATTAGTGCTCAGGACACTAATATCTCGTTGATATCTAAGTACAAAAGAGAAAGATAAATAGGATCATAAAAAAAGAAAAAGAAAAAAAAGGAAAAAAAAGAAAACAGGGTCGAGAGAAATTTCGTTATTAAGTATTGTGTAGGCGACGTCAACGAGCCACGTCATTCGTCATCGACGAAGTAGACGATATCGGATAATGTAGGAAATGGGTGGAATAGGAAGGGAGAGACAGATAGAGAGAGAGAGAGAGAGAGAGAGAGAGAGAGAGAGAGAGAGGTGGATGAAAACGTAACAAGGAAGATGCGAGCAAACGTTCTGGGATAAATGAGAACGGTAAACAAGTGGCGTGTTGCTTCCAGGCTAACGTTAGAGTAATATGCAGGATTAATCTCGAGGAAGGTTAAAAAAAAAGAAAGAAAGGAAAAATAGAAGAAGAAAAAGAATAAGAAAAAAAAAAGAAAAAAGGAAAAGAGGGAACGACGAATTCCCTTGCATACTTTTTTTTCGACCGACTGTTCCGTCTCTTTCCTTCTCTCTCTCTCTCTCTCTCTCACTCTCTCTCTTTCTCCTTCCCTCTCTCGTTCTCCTTCTTCTACTCCTTCTCCAGCACATTGTAATTTAAAACATCCTACGGCAAGAAATTTTATGCCGACACGCTTGTACAGCACGCTTCTCTCGCGCATTAAAAAGAAACGATAATGTCCCGGACGTAAACGAGGACGATATTCTTCACGGGCCACCGTGTGTTTTTCACTCGACGAGACGAGTTCGAACGGAAAAAGGAGAAAACGATCGAAACTGTCTTCATTACGTCTATTTAAAATTCGTATGAACGAAATAAATTGCATATACCATCCAATAACATTTGATTTGATCATTTAATTAATCTTTAATGCGTATTGTTAGAGATTTATTTTCGTATAAATGTATAACGATGAAAAAAAAATATTATATTTGCTATTAATTAAATATTGAAGCGAAAACAGCAAAAAAAAAAAATTATTAAAATTTAATGAAAAATTTAATCATTTCGTATACGTTATATCGTATATTTAATATTATTAAACATTAATATGTTGTAATTTTGTAATAGCATATGTATTTTATTAGTCCACCACGAAGATTTAATTTTTTCCATGATAAAAGGATGAATAATTCATTTGTTTTTTACTCCTATTAAGAAAGCATTATAGTTCCTAATTAATTTACTTCATTTTACGACTCATTAATTTCTTAAGTTCTCTATTTCCATCCTTACCGATTTATTTTTAATCGAAATAAATCGCATACATCTACGTTCATCAATCTCCTCAATTAAAAGATTAAGAATTAAGGCTGAGAAAAAGAAAAAGAATATTCAAAGAGGAATCTTCGATGGAAGAGGGATTAAGTGTTAAGACTTGAATTTTTCTGGATAAAATTTGATTTAAGAAAAATCCAAAAAACTTTTCTTTTTATTCCAAACGAGTATTCCCCTTACTTGTAATTTAAATATTATTTTCCGTTTCGTCATGAGTTCAATTTTATGTCTCATATCTTCAACTAATTTGTAGTCCATGATCATGAAAGTTAGCTTTTCGCGTTAGAGGGTAAAACAAACCGAACAAAAAAATTTAATCTCCGTCTCGTGAAATATCCCGTGCTGACGCAGTGGACACGAGAGAAAAAAGAAAAGGAAGAAAAAGAGACCTAGGCCAGCCCTTTCTCTTGTAATTATTGGAACGCGCTGTTATGGGGAGTTACCTGAATTCTGATCGAAATACCGGAGAACTCGATCTATCCCCTTTTCCCTCTCTCTTTCTCTCTCTCTCTCTCTCTCTCTCTCTTCTTCTTCTTCTTGTTCCTCGATTTTCGCTAGCTACTTTCACATTGGAATGTCCTATTCGAACGATACTGAAAACTATTCGCGAACCAACTCAAGCAGAAATCCGCATGAAAATTCTCTTGATAAAAAGCACTTTACATATCGAATTATAATGGTTTGAAATTAAATTCTACATAAAAAAGAATAAATTAAAATTCGAAAAATTAAAATGAAATATTGGAGAATAATATCTTCCATTGTAATCTATATTTAATTTAAAGATAAAAAATAAAAAATTTTTGCGAATTTTTTGTTCAAATAGAAAAGCTTGGATTCTAAAAGTAAAAAAGAAGAAAAAAAAATAAATTAAATAACGATTGTGAGTAAGCAAAAAAAAAATACTTTTATAGATGAAATTTGCCAGAAAAATTGAAAAAGCGTATGTCAATCTGGCAAAAAATATGTAGTGAGAAATGAGGTGATATAACATATCAGAATCAATAAGTGTCATTGGATTAAAATAAAAGAAAGCTATTATATTTATATTGACTTCCTTAATTATAGTATTCATTATGACACAAATGATTCATACATTTCAGTTCAGACTTATTCTAAATTCAGTCTCCACTCCATCTTCATTTCGTCACTTCAATCATAGTTCAATTTCAGTCATTTATATCGTCACATATTGTATGAAGAATGGAGACGTATTGAAGAAATAAATAATATTTGTTCTTCTTTTGTAATTCCGTTTCCTTCCTTTTCTTTTTAATTGATCCTTCTGTTCACTTTTCAGATTTTTCCATGGAAAGAAAATTATGATGACATTTCGAATTATGATGACGTTTTTTGAATAATTCTCTATAATTTATCGAACTCATTTGAGAAAACGAGATAAGGATAAAAAGGACGAAGGTTAATAGGGATAAATTAGAACGAAGTTTTGGTTAAGAGAATATATACTCGAGAAAGGTTTCGTTTCAGGTATATTGCGAGCTTGACGCACTTTCGAGAAACGCGTAGTTCTGCTGTAATTCTAGACTCCCCATTATTGCTAGAAGCGTTAGCGCAACATGTATGCGGCAAAGCCGAATAACAGAGCATCGTGATGATGAGGGGTAGTTCGGGGTAAAGAAATGGAGAATGAGAAAGGAACGGTAGGCGTTTCCTTTAGGCGAAGTCTAGATGATTGCGAGCTAACATTAATGACTGCTCTACCTCTTCTATTCTTTTTTTACTGACGCGTACATACACGAAAGATTTTTCATGATTTTTATAGGTTATGGGAGAAAGAAGAATTGTAAATTGAAGATAAATTGCTTTAAGTTTTAATCTTGTATGTCCTAATTAAATGTCGAAACATAGCGACAAAATTGTTTTCGTTTCGGCTAATGTCGTTCAGTGATATAATAATTAATTTAAGTATTGTTGAGTAATATTTGCGATAGTAGAATTGATCTTTTTAACGATACAAAAATCAATAACTTTTCGAAATTATACATTGTTGTTACAGATGTCATATAATAATTTAAAATGCGATTTTAACTGAGCAAAATTAAAAGAATCTAAATGTTTATTTGCAGGCGATGATATTCAATAAGCACAATATTATTAATAGTTAATTTATTTCTGGATTATTATCAATTAGTTTATTCATAAATCAATTAATTAATTATTTATCAATTTACAAATAAATAGATCAATATTTCAATGAAAATCAATAAATGTATGTTTTATAATATATAGAATAAAATATAGTAGATAAAAAATTCTAATATTTAGTTTGTCCTGTGTGCAAACTGATTCGAATTTTAAACATTACAATCGACAAAATACAACATTGTTGCATCGCATGCATTGTCAATTTAAAAGCGAGTATAATATACGTTTTGTTTGTTTATTGCCGCGTTGGACAACGACGATTTTGTTGCTGTGCAATATCCAATAAAGATATAGAATAAATCTGCTGAACGTCATTTATAACATTTTTAATCTGTTTAAATGATGAATTTGTTAATGTTAAAAATATATGATTTATTTGATTGCGTATTTATATTTTATTTCTTGAAAATTTTTTCAATTTTATATTAATAACAATTGTACATATAAGGAGAAATATTGAAAATATGTAAAAACGAATAATGTCTTTAAGACACGTTACAAATATTTGAATTTTTAGTAAAACTAAAAAAATTCCAAAAAACTAAATGTACGTACAATACGTCAGTGTCCTTGAAGAAATTAAATAAATCTGTGACAGTGTAAATCAGTAATATTAGAAATTGAAACGATTTAATTTATAATACTAAATTATTATAATTTATCTTACGAATAAAATTTTTGATATATATGTATCTTGTCATTTCCGATAAATCGTAGATAGATTTTCTCTTTAACTTGGAAAACGAGGAAGAAACGAAGAGGATATAAAGATGACATAGTAGCTTTGATCTGAGAATTTGCGACCAATGAATCCTATAGAAGCTAATTTCGTTAATTGCGAGCGAAAGGGGATACGAAAGGTTGCAGTTACGAGCGAGGTTGCTCTCCTCATTGCACTTGTGAAACGTCAAAAGCTTTACAGTTGGTGCATATGGCGCACCTATAACGCAAAGTAATTACGCGAGCCTCGATAAATTCGATTGGTCTTAAAGTCGTAAAGTCTGCCACCAGTTCCTGCCCTCGGCTATTCTGTAAACATCTATAGATATTCTCTATGTACTACGAATATATATGAATACTTGTATATACACACACACACACACACACACACACATATATGTATATATATATATATATATATATATATATATACATGCATTCGTGCTATGTTCGAAAATTTAGGTGCAACGAAATCACAAAAGAGTGAGACCAAATAAAAGAATATTACGAGGGTAATATAGATTATAATACATAGAGATCATGAACCATTGAAAATTAATGTATATCGTTCTCGACATTTAGGCCCTCCGGTAGACTCTCAGTTTAGATTTTGCTAAAGTCTTTGAAGTTCTACGACCGATATAACGGCTATAATAGTCGACCTTAATAACCTATAATTTATCTCTATCTCTTTCTGGACAATTTAAACGTTTAACACGTTCGTTAATAAGCGTTAAAACTAATATACTGCAAGTAATATTTTCCTGAAATAAATGCGATATAAATTGATGAGATTTAATTAATAAAATGATATTAATAAAATAATATAAAACATATATCATATTTTTGTATTAATTAAAAACAAACACGTTATAACAGAAAGAACGATGAGGTTACGACAAGATAACGATGAGATAACGATGAGATAACGATGAAAGTAGATAATATTTTTTTTTCGACAGATATTTTTCACGCAAACTACTCAAGCCAAAAAAAAAAAAGAACCGTAAAGCATCTCTAGTTTCATCCATTTTTCCAACGAATCCATTCGAGTAATGCTTGAGCCCGATCTATGTCTGCATACTCGCACTTTAGCATGCCGCGAGTACGATTTGTCACGTGTCTGAAGCGAATCCGTAAGAAGGCCGTGAAGTAGAAAACATTGTGTCGGATGACAAATGAGGAATAAGCCGAAGGACGAAGAGGAGAGGGTACAAAAGCATTTCGTGAATTTTCGGCTCGAGACGAAACGGATAAATCAACGACTTAGCCTGATGTCTTTCTCCCGTGAAAACAACGAAGATGATATATCCTTTAAGAAAATTAAGCTACCTAATATAACGACTCACTCTTACCAAACATTTTAATTTGTCATATACTATTTAAACATACTACGAGAAATATTTGAATATTAATAATAAAAATATTAAATAATTTATAATAGCGAATAATGTAACGAACGTTCGGAGAGAATAAGCATTTATTAGAAATTTCTTGAAAGAATAATAATTTTACGCGAAAACTTGCTTAGAATATTTAGATTAAGCAAATATATTTATTTTATAAACAATTGATGAAGAATAAAAAAATAAAAAGATTGTGAATCGTGATCTATCTACATTTGCTTAATACATATTTCTCTATTTTTGTCTATTATATAAAATATTATATAACAACGAAACTCTGCACAAAGATCTACACATTAATCTTCGGGATTAAATAAACCCAAAATCACATAAGGATAGATTATAAACTCACCTCGATGCGCTGGTCAACAAACTTATCATTGAGAAACTTTGGATAGGGTGATCCAAGAGAGTCAAATCAAATAACTTAATGTTAGATCAATAAAATTCTAAACTCTGGATAATCAATCTAAAATAGAAGTGCACACTATTGAGGATTGCAATCGTATACATCGAAACTGCTGATTCCGTAACTAATCCGTTGTATTTATATATATATATATATATATATATATATATACAAATAAAAAAAAATAAAATTAGTTAGAACCAGGGTATAGATTTATCAACAAAAGACAGAGACTGATCACCTATTTCAGTTAAACTTTGACCGAGGTTGATTCGGTATTAACCGTAAAACGGTTCACTTAATTAATATCAACCGTAATCAAGTCCGTTCACTCGGAATTATCTAGACGTTATCTTTCGAAACTATCTTGAAAGATAACTTAAGAAAAAGAGAGAGAGAGAGAGAGAGAGAGAGAGGGAGAGATACAGAGAAGACGAAAAGCTATCTCTTTGTCTCTGTCTTTCACCGATGAAATAACGTGGATAGCTATGATTAATACGCGACAGCGAATAATGCAGACGTTATATGTGAGAATGTTATCTTCACCCTTACGTTATGCGGGAGTGTTTGTCTTAAATGGAGCCAAGAGATATCGCGCGTCGGCGTCCAGAAGGGTGCTTTAGCGAGCAAGACGATAGGGGCGAGAGCACGATGAGCCACCGCTCTATACAGGATGTCCCACTTTAATCGATCACATGATATTAAAGAGACTTCTCTAACATCGAAAATATATCAAGATATTATTTTTGAATAAGAAATACATTCGATGAAAAGAAGACAAGATATTTTTTATATTTATATTATATATATATATATATATATATATATATATATATATACATTTTTTTTTCTGTATTTTAAATGACAAATAAAAAATAGAGATTAGCTCAACATGTTAGACGGCTACTGTGTTATATAATATTTTGAAACTATTTATAGGACTTTCAAGAGAAATAGTAATAGAAGAAAACTGATGGTTCTTAATCTTTGTTAGGAGAAAGGGTTGAAACGAATTGGTGATAGTGGTAGTAGTGGTGGTTTTAGAGGCCAGATAGAAGAGGTTCCTACGATAGAATCAGCTAAGGAGCTGCTACGTGTACGTCGGTTAGATTCTAGAGGACTAAATCTTCCGCACTTAATGGAGCTAAGTAGCGAAGTAACGATAAATTATTTTACCGGAGGAAAGTTAGAGGGAGAGAGGCTAGATACCTTCTCTTTCTCCTCCTTCTTTTCCTTCTCTTCTTCCTTCTTCTTCTTTTTCTTTTTCTTCACAGATTAGTCGGTTTGCGGTTAATTAAACGAAAGAAGATAGCCAGGAGAGTTGGTGGTGAGTCTCAATCGAG
>NC_140811.1:11735000-11762500 GCF_050613455.1 Vespa mandarinia | reverse complement strand
ATGATGGAATAACAGGAAGATCGCATAAGAAAGAGAAAGAGAGAGAGAGAGAGAGAGAGATGAAAAAATGATGGAATAATAGGAAGATCGCATAAGAAAGAGAAAGAGAGAGAGAGAGAGAAAGAGAAAGAGATGAAAAAATGATGAAATAACAGGAAGTTCGCATAAGAAAGAGAGAGAGAGAGAGAGAGAGAGAGAGAGAGAGAGAGATGAAAAAATTATGAAATAACAGGAAGATAGCATAAGAAAGAGAAAGAGAGAGAGAGAGAGAATGATATGTAAAAATGATGGAATAACAGGAAGATCGCATAAGAAAAAGAGAGAGAAAGGAGGGGGATAAACGTTTGCTGAAAGACGGTAGCAAAAAAGCTGCAAAATCATCCATCAAGCTCGTTTCCCTAGCGTCTTCTTGAAAATTACAGGAGAAGAGGAATGATAGTGGGAACTTAGACTCTTAAAGGATCGTCTTCTAACGTTTATACAACAGCGAAGTAATCTCAGCTGACACGATTTTAATAAGCGACACGATCCACGATAAAGGAAGGCTTCTCATAGATTACCTCCTTTGAGCGAAAGAAAAAGATACATATATGTATATAAGATCTCTTATTTTGATCCATATAAACGAATGATATTAAAACTTGTAATGACAGCAATAAATAAAAGGAAAGAAAAAAAAGAACAGATAAATGTCGAAAGATTTGTGAAGATTTTATTGTTATTATCGAGTAAAATTGAACATCCTCTAGATAAAATCATCTTCAATCGAAGGACGAAGAATACAGCGTAATGGAGAAGAATATTACGAATCATTCCTTTCCTTTATCTTTGATGTTACTCGAACGAAAGGATCCTTTTATTCGTTAGAGACGCGTTCAATCCTTATGGTCCTCATAGCAAAGGACGAAGGACAATCGGCGAAGTCTCTTCCTCGATTGCTAGAAAATGAATCGACGGTGGAAGGAAGAAGTGAAATAACAGAAATCTGATTGCTCGCTTTTATCTCCAAGGTAGAGGGTGGGTTCCTACTCTTCGTAAGATAAATCGCAGGCGTCGACGAAGATATCGGCCGTCGGCGATAAATTTGACGAATGTTGCATCAAGAACTCCGCGAGAATTCGTCGTCATTAAGCGCAGACGTTCCTTTCGACGGAATCCCCGGGGAAAGATTTACAAGAGTCTCGGGAGAATGATGAGAGTTATTGCCTCTCTTCGTCTATTTCTCTTTCTATTATTTCTTTATACCAAGATAATTCTTTGATTATTTAGAGTGTTTTATTTTTATTTTAACTCTTTTCGATCATATTTAATCCAGATACAATATATTCATAATTATTTTTTGTTAAATAAACAAAAAATTTTGATAGATTGAACGAATATTATTATATCTATTTAAATGTTTGTATTAATTCAAAAACAATAATCTTGTTCTAATTTCATAATAAAAATATTATAATATATAGTTGTTATAGAGATAGCAAAATTTTGCAGAGTTTTATAGAACCTCCGTAACATTTCTTTTGTAACATTCAAAAAAATAGAAAAGTAAAAATATCTGATAAAAGTAAAATATAATCTGAAATTCTCCTGTATCTTTATTCACAAAATGTTATGGAAAATATTATGATTGATATATCGATTTTTTTCAGAGTAATTTAACAGTCAACGTTTTAACAGATTCACAAATGTAATTGAATTAATTGATCAGATAAGACAGTATATCCGAATAAATAATAAATCAAATCTATTGTAAGTTATGTATGTGTGCATCATTTATTTCTTCTTTTTTATTTCAAAGTCTTTCAATCCTCATTTTCTCTTTTCCTAAGACGATGTAACACCTTGCACGTACGAAATATTTGTTCTTGCAAGTGTGCTACACCCATGTCCCAAACTTTGTCACGTGCAAGGTACACTAGTGTTCTAAGTTTGAAACAAGCAATGCGACAGGTGGAGAACGATGTAGGCGGTCAGGCTTTCCAAGGGAATTCTTCTATTTTGCCATTTGTGACCATTACTCGAAACGTATTTGGGATTATAAGGGCACAGAAAAAAAAAAGACTTAACAAAAGAATGGACATTTTGGATGCTTGGCTAGCTTCCAAAATGTTCCGAATAAAGTTAATTACAACGATATAGTTATGACACATTTATGGACTGAAAAATAAAATATTTCGAAGGAAATGTAAAGAAAATAATCCTCTACTTCTATCAAAAATTATAATATTTTTTGATAATTAGTATCTCGCAATTGCAGTCGAGAAAAAAATGGCATACAAAGGACACTCTACTCTGAGAATTTTTCAACATGCTTCTATTCTCTTTTTGATAGCAGCTAATTATTTATGAATATATTTATAATAATTATTTTCAGGACAGCGCCGACCCATACATAAATCCTAATAACAAAGAATTTTTGCATCAGTGGACAAGTTATCAACATTTATTTTCTGCTTGGTCCGATCGTCGATTAAATTGATAAGAGGATAGTTCAATACTAAACGGAATTTTAAGTTTTTTAGAAAAAGTTTTTTGTGGCGTTACCTTGTTCGACGATTTCAAAGTCGATGGTTAAGCTTTCGTTCAGGGATTTATGAAGCACTTCCAGTCCATTGGCTTAGACTCGAGGAGTCACGTTACCGACAGCTGTCGGTACCACACAGAATTAGGTTTGACGGAAGTCCACGTTAATGTAGACTAGCACTTTGCCGCGAGTGACACGAAGGTTGACGATTAACATGCATACGCATGTATGTACGTACGTGTTCAACATAGTAGTAGAATAAGACGTATGTACTTACATGTATATATATATACATATATAAATAAATATATATATATATATATACATATACATACATATAGATATATGTATACATAATGTGCACGTCTGATCTCTGCTATACATGTATATAAGTATAGGTACATAATATACACGCATGATCCCTGCTCTACTCGCTCGTGCATGTAATAGCGTAGGAAATTAGCCATAGTCCCGATAGTCCGCTATGGTTTAACGTAGAGTCAGCAACAAATTATATTCCCAATGGAATACGAACTACCTATCTTCCTATCGTTTAATCTATTTTGGAGACATCACGATAACGAAATTTAGAAGCTTGATGCATGTTTCGAAATTGTTGAGAGAAAATGAAGAAAAAAAGAAGGTAGAAAGAAAGAAGTAGAGAAAGAGAGAGAGAGAGGGGGGGATTAAATACGAGTACGTTCGGAAAATTTTGAAAATATGACCCAGCATGAACGATACTTGTCACACTTAAAATAATTCTAATGAGAAGATTATTTGTAAAAGAAGAGTAAACCTATCGTACATAACAAACATGTAAAAGTACCGTACACGTAGAAGTCGAAACACGTTGGACCGTACTCTCCTCCTCTCTCCGTAAATTCTAACCCTACTTCTTGTCCTCTTCTTTCTCTTCTTCAACCTCAAACCTGAGCCTTTTAAGCAAAGTGGATGCTCGAGTTTTAAAAACCGCAGGTAGACCTAAAAACAGTGAACGCTGCTACGAAATAACGCGAGCTTTACGCGCTCGCCGGCACATTTATACGCCGCAAATGGAATCGCTGAGTAATCCGATTTTTCCAGAAACCCGAAAGGTTCCCCATCTAATTATCGTGAAAAATCTCCCTCTCTCTCCCTCTCTCTCTCTCTCTCTTTTTTTGGTACGTTAGATAGAAAGGAAGTAAAATCATGGTCAAATTTTGCGATAAATTTTACCCAATAGAAAAAAGGATTACACAAAAAAAAAATATCGATAACGAACGTACAACAACTAGGAAAAGAAAAAAGTAATAAAAATATAAAAGGAATTTTTTTAATAAATTCGATGATATATCAAAATGCAACGAACGTGTTAAATAAAAATCGAACTAATTTCTATATAGGATGCATATAAAAAATAATAACAATAAAGAGGAATTCGATGGAATAGAAAAAGAGTGAGAAGGGTAAGACATTTGACGAACGAACTACATTTTCGGCAATTGCATCATCAATTTTCGTAGAAAACAGTTGCGAGTAAAGGGGTGAAAGGGAGTAGTCATTGGTCCTCCATCATCGTGTGCTTGTATCATACTTGCACTGGCTATTGTAGGAAGTGTCGGAGGGATGGAAATCCGAAACAGTTGGAAGATT
Organism: Vespa mandarinia; assembly: GCF_050613455.1. NCBI lineage: Eukaryota > Metazoa > Arthropoda > Insecta > Hymenoptera > Vespidae > Vespa > Vespa mandarinia. The sequence goes on along the minus strand of NC_140811.1, from coordinate 11,758,344 downwards.
TTCAGTTCGGTGAAATACCACCATACTCAGTGAAACGTAGAGAGGGTTGAGCTGCCTGGAAAATTTTGTATAATTTCCCTTTATGGCCGGAGAGCAGAGTACTTGATATAATTACCGGAGTACTAGCAGCGAATGCAAGTAATAAAATCTAGAACACCGAGCTACCACTCCTCTTTTTCTCTCCCTCCACGTCTCTCATTCTCTTCTCCAGCAATAGTAGCACGTAGGAAGAAGAACTTCTCGAGTTCTCGCACGCGCACTCGGTACATGAAAGTCGAAACGCATCAGTAACGTTGCTCTTGCCTGCCTCTAGCAACAACTGAGCTTCGAAAGTACAGTATAGTTCGAAAGGTAGCCCAGGACAAAAGCTTGCCAACGGTAAAAGCTCGAAACGCTAAAAGCCTCAAAACTCTCTCTCTCTCTCTCTCTCTCTCTCTCTCTCTCTCTCGCTCTTTTTCTTTCTCTCTGATGCTCTTGCACTCACGGACTGTACTTCAGTAACAACTTTTCTCTTTGTCAATCTTTCTCTCCAACATCTATCTACGGTCTTCATTTAACTAGGCAATATATGGGATGCTTTTATTACAAATTATCTGAGTAGAAAAAATGGCGAATCTCTCTGTCTTTCTCTCACTCTCTCTCTCTCTCTCTCACACACACACACACACTCGCTCTCTTTCTCTATCTCATCATTCTTTTTCTCTTTTTCCCTTCTCGTGTCACGCCATTCAGTTTTTCTCCGACGGAAAATAAACGGACGAAAGACAGCCTCTTCGTTTACGCTACCGCCCCACGTAACGTCCCAACGTAACGTAAAGTTCCCAGGACGATTTTTATTCTGATTAAAAGAAAGAACGTTGCTTCGTGAAAGATCGATGTCAAGGAGAAGAAACGGAAAAAGGGAAAGGTTTTCTGTTGAGAAGGGAAAATTCGAGGTGAGAAGAAGTGGCACGTCGTTCGTGGAGAAAATGAAAGAAATGGCCGGCACATAAACACCGTGACATCGTAAACGGTCGTTGTATAATGTGACTTTATGAGCTCACATTGGTCCGTTTTATAAGGACCCGTAACTCGGTCTGACATCTCTTCTCGTCGTTTATCTCTTTTACCTAAGTAGCGATTCTCTTTCTCTCTCGTTCACTTTTTCATTCTTTCGAGTAAACCATTCTTCTAAGTCTCTCTCGAATGTCCGCTTTGAAAAATGTATATCTTCCTATCTCTCACCTAAATCCATTTCTCTTTTTCTTTTATCGACATTTTATAAAAAAAAAAGTATATCGACAATTTATAAAAAAGTATATCGACAATCGTATCGATTTTAATTGAAAAAAAAAGTCCATCGAAATAATAAAATAAAATGGATAGAAATTATATATAAGAATATAATGTCAGATCATTTATCGTCGTTGATGATAATTGTTCAACAGAAATATGTGATATTAGTATTATTTTTTATACATTCATGCACAAAAACACAAATGTATTTAAAATAAGAAACATAATTAAAATATATTTCTAATATATACATATATATATATATATATATATATATATATATACATATATATATATACTATAATCTATGTATATATCGAACTCTTTTCTCTTTTAGCTCTATATATTCCTTGACTCTTTAATTCTGACTCTCCTCTTTTTTTAGACAAAGATCATTTGTTCACTCTCATTCTCTTATCTTGTTTTCGTCATTCGTTTACACGCACACGCACACACATACATTGTAGGTTTCGTAAAAAGGTTAAGTAGTTTAGAACAGGAACTCAACCCAAGTTCTTCTCGTCCCAGGTTTTTCCATCAGGAAAACCATTAAGCCAAATAGGTGACCCAATCTTTTCACGAATGCGTATTTATATTAAAATAGAAGTACTCGGTTGCACACTATATAGATATATTCTTACCACATGCTAATCGTTCTAATATCAACTTTAAATTTATCATCCTCTGTATATAGCATTCTTTCATCGTATCACAAATAATTTCTTTTCTTTAAACAATTTTTATCCACGATATACATATTGTTTTCATTCACAATCATTTGTTTCACATGACCAATAATAATTTTATACAATAATGCATACGTTTGAAAAATAATTACATAAAAGAATAAACCTAACTACACATTTTCATTGACTTCTTTCTTCAATGTTTAAAATTAAACCGATACGCCATTTTCAAAGACACAGCTATACGATCTATTTACTATAGGTCAAAATACTCTTACGCGTATTCATTATTATCAACAAAAAATATTTTCTTATAACGTTTCATTTCTTATCGAAGAAATCCATTACCTTATATAGATATTGTTTTCTTTTAAAGAAACTATAGTAACCACTCATTCAATTAAAACGATTTTTTCACTCAAAGAAAAACATGAGATCCGATTAGATACTCGAATGATTTCCACAGCTCTTCAACGAGCAAGAAACCGGAAGGCACTCGTGAACGACGGTTCGTGACGCCCTTCGTATTGCTAAAAGTTCATTAAGATCTCTTTGCTCCCAGTGGACTACAACTAGTCTCTTCCTCACAGTGGCATCAAATCGATTTCTCCAATTAGTACGTCGACGTGCTTTTTCTCTGTCTTTCTCTCTATCTCTCTATTTGTCTCTCTTTGTCTCTCTCTCTTTCTCTCTTTTGGTCATACACACACTCACACGTGTGTCCGCATTCGCACGCACATATACAGACACAATACTTTTGGCTTTCTCTGAGTGTTTCGTTAAGAATTACTCTGAACAATCCACGGATAATAAAGTCAGCGAGTAACGAAGGAACGAGTAATTAGTAGTCACGGATTCACTTGTATAAAGAAAAAGAAAGAAAGAAGGATAAGACGAAGGTTAAAAATCTCGAGTGCAACAAACAAGCGAACCCATTAAGACGTTGTCGAGGTGTTATAATAGACAGAAATGAGGCAAATGCCGTGGGTAAGGATTAACAGAATCCCATCTTCAAACCTATTCACGATAATGGAATCGTCGCTCAAAGGAACGGAACACCATAGTAAATTTCAAGAGAGATACTCGAAGTTTATTGAACGATTTCTATCACAATTATGTTGCGTCTAATGACGGCTAATTAAGTAGAATATCGTAAAAAAAATATTGACGATAATAGGCGATAATATGTTTCTTAAAAAATTAATTTTCTCATTGAGGTAAATGATCAATCAATCGATATTTATATTGATCTTATTATCTATATGGAATCTGTGTAGTTTCATTGACTATTATAAAATTTCGATCTATTGTTTAGAAATGATAGATCATCCTTTGAATTGATTTAATCCCATTGAAAGCTAAGATAGAAAGAGAGCGAGGGATATAGGTGCATGTAAATTTCTATGAAAGGAGATGAGAACCAGGCAGACAGGTCGTTCGAATTTACAGTGCAGTGGTTCAATGAGGCGCATCAATAGGTATAACGCGTCAATAATGCGAACGACAGGAGATATATTAGCGTGGATAGATATCGTAGAACGAGAAGGATATCAAAGGATCAGTGCATCATCGTTCTGTATAGTTGTTCAAACAACTACCTTGTTCAAACAACTTCCTAGATGTATTATGATCCTTAGGAGATAGCCATTAATATGATTATTTAATGATTATTAAAATAATCGAATTACTCTGATTCTAAATAAAACCGAATGGATTAAAAAAAAAAAGTATTGCTATGACGTAATTATATGATTTATAATTATTAATTAAAATTAATTAAATTTAAAATACAATAACGATAAAAACCTACGAAATGTTAGATATGTTTTTACAACGTTATGCATATGTATACATCTTGATAAAGGAAAGTTATCCTGGATAAATAAAAAGGATAAAAATCCGTAAAATTATAACTAACGAGCAAGATCCTTCAATTAGTTTCTCGTAAAGTTCTCTGCAATAATACCTACGGTCGAAACGGAACTTCGAAGCATGCCAAGAGTAATACCAACGAGCTTTAGAAAACGTGAGTACGCACGGATATTCGACCCAGTTTTTCGAGCGTTCAAGCCTAAGAGAAAAAGAGAGAGAGAAAGAGAAAGAGAGAGAGAGAGAAAGAAAGAGAGAGAGAGAGAGAGAAGTTATCAAAGGGGAAAAAGAGGAATAGAAATAGAAAAAGAAAGAGAGCAACCTTGTTCTCATTGCCTCTTAACATTTTCCAACATCGAAGACGAGCAACGATTTTGATTTATAACGTACTGCGACGATGTATTAAAAAAAAAAAAAAAGAAAAAGAGAAAGAGAGAGAGAGAGAGAGAGAGAGAGTAACAGCATTATGACAACAACAATAACGAAGAAGCACGGATCAATGAAAAGTCGATCGCTCACTCAGAGCCCCGGAAACAAAGTAGGCGTTGGAAAATCGTTCGTAATTATTCTTCGCTGATGTCGATCTCTCTTCGAATATGTGAAAGTTCATCTTGATCTTTGACGATTATTTTTTCTTGTCTAGATATACGAAGTACGTGTTATATAGGATGGGACATTTAAACATGAAAACAGACATATAAATAACAACGAAAATAATTCTTGGTGAAAAAGTATAATCCTCGAAAAGATGAATTTCATTGTAGAAAAAGAGAGAGAGAGAGAGAAATACGAATATATATAGAAACAAAGAATTCTCTTGAGATTATTTTTTCCATCCATACGTGATAAAGACACTTGAGCTTGCTCGTTAAAACGTCGCACCATGTATATTTGAAAAGCTTAAACGCATGATTTCAATAGCGTCAGTCTACACTTCGGGTGGAATTAAAATGATCGTCGCTCGAGAACGAGTCGCCATAATGTATGTCGCGTATCGTTGCTACGTGCGAGAGAAGTTTAGAGTGAGCACGTATGTATGTATTTATGGATGAACGTATTTTCGACGCTACGCAATTTGTAATCGTCGGAAAAGCGAGCTTCGTAAAATGAATCAAATATATGTATGTAAGTACGTAGATATGTACATATATAAATATATATGTATGTAAATACGTAGATACACGTATATAAAACGGTAGGTGTTAACTTACAAGTCAAATAAGCTACCCACGACTAAGTTAGAAAATTGTTTATCTATGGTTCAGCTTTGTCGATTGTACAATCGTACGTGGTAGTGAATTAACGCTCGATTAATTTTCTTATATTCGGAATATATATTCAAGTACGTGAATGACGTAATAACGATGTGCGTCATTCATGGAAATTGCTTCGACAATCCACGAATCGTTAAACCTTACTAAGGGAAAGAGATATAGATAGAGAGAGAGAGAGAAAGAGAAAGAGAGAGAGAAAGAGAAACGGAGAAGAAAGATGATATTGCAAGAGAGAATTCCGTTTATGCAGATGCAGCCGATTATGTGCTGTCTGGTTACTTGACGGCAGTTCTCCCTAACATCGTCCTCGTTCCTTCGCCAGACCTTGCCATGTTACAACGATGAGCCTTTACGTGTGTACCTATGTACCTGCATACTTATCCTCGTGTGTATATATATATATCTATGTATGTACCTAAATACGTGCCAGCACCGAGCTACCTTGTCGTGGCAAGATTAGTTATTAGATTACAAGAGCGGCTCAGACTTGCCTGCTAATGGAATGGGTATGGAAATGGGAATGAAGATGGGCCGTGTGGTGTTGGACGTAGAAGCCTCAGTTGCAACCGTTTGCAATGTAGTGCGTGCGATCTTGTACCGCGAAGACGTCAAAGGAAACTCAAACAATGATAGAGGAGGAGGGGGAGAGAGAGAGAGAGAGAGAGAGAGATAGAGAGAGAGAGAGAGAGAGAGACAAAGTCGCTTCGGTTTCAACCACGGTTTGTAGTATCTCGTCGAGCAATAATTACACTGGACATTTTTATTTTGAACTTTGAGTCCTTAAATCATTGAATAAAATTAATATCATTTAATAACTCGACAATTATTACTAATTAGACAAAAGTCGAATAAATCGAATTTTAATTAGGTGAAAAGGCAATGAAAGTTATTTCAAGAGGATATTTTAAGCTCCTGGATGCTTCAGGTTTAATGAACGATGTGTGGAGATAATGAAGGCACGTTGTGGCGACCATAATCATTTCGAAGAACAAATGAGGAGCCATTGACTCAAGGATATTTAAATTCATGTAGCTAAGATCTTCTAGGAAGATGGTAAAGATTCTAATGGCTCAAATGACTTGGGAAAATACAAGACAAAGAGACAGAGAGAGAGAGAGAGAGAGAGAGAGAGAGAGAGAGAGAGGAAAGGAATACGTGAAGAAATCTACTTTTATTTCTTAAAAGATAAAAATGAATAAATAAATCCGTTAACGATGAACTTAATATTACACTAGCCTCAATCATGGTTAATTTATTTTCTTTCGCCGTGATTAGAATTCTAAACGAAGTCTCATCGATTCTGACGAGAAAATACCAGACGGAAGGGCTACGTCGGAATGTGCAATTTAAAAGGAGGGGAGAGATGAGGGAGCTACGCAAGACTAAGACGTTTAAGTGAGTCATTAATTGTATTAAGTTAAGTGCTGTCGTTTCAAGAGGAGAGAAGAGGAGAGAAAAGGAGATGAAAGAGAAAGAGACAGAGAGAGAGAGAGAGAGAGAGAGAGAGAGAGAGAAATGGAAAAAGCTCAAGGACGAAGGAAATAGTTGGGAGAAGATAAGAGTTAGAAGAGTGAAGATAGAGAAAGAAATAAATAGAGAGAAAGAGAGAGGAAGAAAGAAAGGGGGAGGGAATCACGATCGACAATCCGGTTTCAAGGTAGCAAGAGCAAGAGAGTATCGGATCGAAGCTGTACGAAATTGTGAGGGTAACTTTCCATACGAATTTCTATCAAGTTTCCAAAGGACGTTTTAGTCCTTTCCATATCGCTTAGGCGAATATCAGAATCAGCGGAGTGAAAGAGCTCTGATACTTATTACCGAGGACCTCCAACCACGACGATCGTAAGATAGCCATAAGTTTTTATTAAGTAACTTTCCAGTTGATCCTCTGAAGCTATCGAAAGAGTCAGCTTAAAAAATGTTCTAATCTCACTCTCTTATAAATGATATATATATATATATATATATATATATATATCATTTATATGTATATATATATATATATATATATATATGCTTTTTTCCTCAGGAATCCCGAATTCTTCGAGAGCAGACTCGGACGTTATCCCGATATGGAAATCGATTTCGAATGACATCGACGTAGAGGCGTGGAATATCCGGCATCCGCTAAACGAATATCTATCTTTAACGGAGGACCCTACCCAAAGCGGAAATGACGACGGAAGAGGAAATCTTAGATCGAGTCTCCGTGGTTCACCTCTCTAGAGCGTGCCACTAAATCGCATGGTAATCGCCAAGAAACGCGTCGTCCGTAAGGATGCCACTGACGTAACGGGACAGTAAAACCCATGACGGACGAAAATTCAATTTCCCGCACACCGAACAATGTATATGTGTATGTGTGTGTGTGTGTATGCGTGGGAGAAAAATAGTAAGAAAGAATGTCTTTCAAATCTCTTCTTTTCTGGATATCTGTCTGACTATTCTTGAAATCAGGTTACGTAGGATTATACAGTGAAAAAGATGGTCAAAGATGGCGGAATCATCTCCATGTATCTTCTCTCTCTCTCTCTCTCTCTCTCTCTCTTCTTTTTCATGGATAAGTGAAAAAGAGGGAAGTAGGAGAACAGAGAGGATAGGCTAAAGAGTTCTCCATGAGCGCAATCGAATGCAGTTTACTTTGCATGATCCGGGTTTGAAGATCCTTCGGAAGCACTTTTCAACTCCTTCCGGCACTTCACCGAAACGATTCTCCCATTAACGAGGAACTACGATGAAGAGGGATAAAGAAGCAAGAGGATAGGCTTCTTCATAGGTTATCGAATATTTCTTCATTAAAATGATGCTTTGTTAACTTTACCAGAGTCCTCAAAAGTTCGTTAACTTGTATACTCCAAGTCACCATACTCACTGATCAACTTGTTCAAAACTATCTATCCTTTAGAAATTTTTCTTCGATAAGTATATACTCGTATATACTTATATAGATACAGTATATATAGAGTAATATTTTTATGAGCATTCAATTTGAAAGAAAGCATAAACTTGTTTGTTAATTCAAAATTAAAAGGTTGAACGAAGTTGATCTCGGAAGCTTCAAGCTCACCGAAGCAAAAGATTCGATTATGTCTCATTCCTTTATTGTAAGGTAAATTCATTTAGCAAGTTTTCATCTGAATTAACTCGTTTACAATTGTAAAATAAAGAAAAAAAAAGAAAAAGAAAGAGAGAGAGAGAGAGAGTACACGCTTCTCACAAAAGTGTCAGACACACGACGAAGCATATTATGTTAGAATCTGAGAGAGGAGCCTTGTTTGAGGTTGCGAGAGAACCGGCTGTCCTTGTGTGAGCTCGCGTAAAGGGATTGGGCGTCGTCCAGGATCCCATAGAGGGTGTCTCGTCTTAAGAGAGACGAAACTCATTGGAAACTGTAACCCGAGCTGACGTTAGAAGCCATGACGGTGCTTATCTAACGTAAATATCTTGACGGGATAACAGAAATACTCCTTCTTGTAGTTGTTCCCGAATATATCTAATTTATACCTTGCAAATGCGAGATCGTCTAGATCTTATTATCGCCGATTATATTCTCTTTCAAAAAATGAAATTATCAAGATCACAAAGTGATAATGATATTATAAAAATCTGAAAGCAATAAATGATAATAATATGTCGTTACATATTTGAAGTTAAATTCGATTGTACGTCTAAAAGTCATGAATACGTTCGTGGTACCAAAATAAATATTAAAATAGTTTGGTATTATTGAAAGGAAAAAATTTTTAAATAACGATTAAAAAGTACTCCAATAAAATAATATCAGTTCCTCTTTTACGTGCACGTTCACAAAGAATTTTATCGATGTATTCAAATTTTTATTAAAAATTCATTTCAAGAGAGACACTTTATATATAGAATCGTTCCGTACGAAAAAGTACATTCTATATACGAAATATTGCCACAGTGACCCTATGACCTATATAATTTCTTGCAAGAAGGCTGTTCAATTCGAAGTAGTGACAAAAACTAAAAATGTATCTCTGTTCTTTCTTCCTGCATGCACAGAAAACCCATATGAATTCTTATAAAGGATATCATTCACATAAATTCTTGAAATCGATTTCGAGACAATGGCCTTGCAACTAAAAACTGTTTACGCATTTCGTACTCTATTATGGCTTATATGAATTCCTAAAGAGATTACTTTTTCTTTGTGTCTATATATATGTATATATGTATATATAATAGAATGTACATATGAAGAAACGAATGAAAAGTTTAAAATCTTTCAAGTGATATATTTACGTAAGAAAAAATCCTAGATAGTCGAGAGATAAAATATTTTCAAAGAAATTCTTTTTTCTAGACACTTCTGTTATAAAATAAAATAACAATGAAAACGTCGAAACAACGTAATCAATGAGAACAACGTAAATCCGTTAAAAAAAAAACAAATGAAAAGGAAAGAACGGGAAAGGATAAAAACGAAAAAAAAAAAAGAAAAAAAACATCGGCCTCACATCGATATTTTGCATCGAAATATTTTATTTTTATCTCATGTTGGAAGCCGATATTTCTTGATATATATTTAAATTTCATTCGAATGTTTATCGCGCGAATCTCGAACGATTAATTATTAAATTTTAGTTTACTCATTGATAAAGTAATTTCAATAAAAGGATTTTAAAAAATCGTAATATTTCTGTATCGAATCGAGTTTTAGATCTCTCTATTTAGAGAGCGAGAAAGAAAGAGATAAAGATAGATAGATAGAGAGATAGATAGAGAGAGAGAGAGAGAAAGAGGGAGAGAGAGAGAAGCACGATGTCTCTCAGACTGTTTTTTCTCACATAACGAATTTAACTGAATACAAAACAAAAGTTTTGGAAGGACTATTAGAGCGATAAATGCTTTCGACCTGGAAAACTTCCTTATCTTTCCTACCGGTAAATGGATGATTACGAGGGAAGGAGAGAGAGAGAGAGAGAGAGAGAGAGAGAGGGAGAAATCATGAAACTAAAAAGAGAGAAAAGAGAAGACCATACGAGTTTAGCTAGTACGTACGATAAAATTATACGGTTTATGTAGCATTATAAGTTGCACGAGCAAAGTCCGCTAGCATAATCTCGAGGAGAAGACAATACACGAAAACGAGGGTAAGAGAGAGAGAGAGAGAGAGAAAGAGAGAGAGAGAGAGAGAGAGGTGAGGGGGAGGGGGAAGAGAGAGAAAGAGAATGTGAGAGAGGGTGGATTTGAAAGTGGAAATCTCGCGAGGTAAGCTCACATCCGTTCGAGTTTTCATTCGTGCGCCTGGCTTAACGTACAACACACTACTCAGACTGGCTTCCTCTTTCACGTATTTCCCTCTGAATGATGACTCGTACTCGGTGAATACGATATTCGTAGCGGCGCTTTTATGAATAGCTGCGCCTGTGACAATGTAAAATGTTTACTGAAACACAGAAATCGTAAAAGAGAGAGAGAGAGAGAGAGAGAGAGAGAGAGAGAGAGAAAGAAAAGGAGAGAGAGAGAGAAAGAGAAAGAGAGAAAGGGGTAGAAAAAGGTAGGGATGAATGAGTTTCTACCATTCGCGTTTCCATGGGTCCGTAAATCCACCTTTCCTTGTTTCCATCCTCTTGTTTTACTTCTTGCAAGCTAGATGCCTCGCCTTTTCTTGCTTCTCAAATGATTCTCTTTGTAAATCGTTGTAAGTACTTAGTAGGGAAGAGAATAAATAGAGGCGAAGAATGTTAACTAAGTGTTACGAAAAAAATATGAGAAATGTATAAAATTTTCTGTTTTTTTTTTTTTTTAATTTCGTTATCTGTTTCGTTATATGTATATGTATATATATATATATATATATATATAAATATTCGAAGTAAAATGGAGTTATAAAAAGTTAACTTTAAACATACAAAACAAATAGAAAAAAAAAAGCTATACCAACGTGTTATGTTTTCTTTTTTTTTTTTCTATATATATGATATGTGTGTATGTTTCCTCGATTTAGAGATTAATGATTTGTTGACACGATCGTAATATAATACATATGATTTTTATCTCTGAAAACAAAGAAGATGAACAGAAATCAAACACATTGTTTTTGTCATAAAATAGGAAGATAAAAAACCGAAGCTAGTAATCGAAATATATATTATGTAGTATTATATTTTATTAATATTTATAAAATAAATAAATATTATTCTCTCTCTCTCTCTCTCTCCCTCTCCCTCTCTCTCTCTTTCTCTCTTTCTTTTTCCTTCAATTTAGCGTTTTTAAATTCATTATGTTATATCGAGCTTTAAACTTCTCGTTCCCTCCCTTAAAATTAAAATAACTGTTCCTTTTCTTTTTTATGATTTCATATATTCAATTGATACAATAACATCCTCATTTCATGCAACAAAACAGTTTATCAGGCTCACCTGATAATTCGTCATCCTATCGTATGTTTACTGGAAAATAAGATTTAAGGTATAGTACCAGCGTATTGTCATTTCGTTTGCATCTCATTTTCCAGCTCGATTTGCAGTTTTATTATACGTCGACGGTAACACTCATGATACAGTAAACCGAGCTAGGTATCGAGATTTTACAGCTAACTCGTCATTAGTGAATGCGTTCCTACCGAATCATAATATGTAAATAGAAAGGGAAAGAGAGAGAAAGAGAGGAAGACAGTGAAAGTAACTGACGGACGAATAGACGTACATAAAGATAGTCAAGAAAAGAGAGAGATAGAGAGAGATAGAGGTAGATAGATAGAGAGAGAGAGAGAGAAAGAGAGAGAGAGAGACTAGAGACAGAATAGTGTGTTTCCGTGGAGACGTGCCGCCTAGAAGCGGTCCTCCTTGACTACTAATTAGACCGATTGCTTCCCCAATTACGGGGAATGTATCCACGTGAAGGCAAATTAGAGACATTACTGATTCGCCACAACATAGTCTAACGTTTGATAAATATTTGCTGGGCAATGGACAATTAACGACTCGATCTTATTGAGTCCTTTAATTTCTTTATTCTTTTCTTTTTTCTAACTCCTTTGACAACGACGAAAGGATATAAAAGACGATGAAAATTTCACGAGAATTTACCGAGAATAATAAACGCTTTGTTGTATATAAATGCAGACGTCTCTTGACGATGAGTTGGAAAATATTTTTATGAAGAACAACAAAGTAAAAGAGGAAACGACATAGAGAATGAGAAAGAGAAAGAGAATGAGAAACGGAGAGAGACAGAAAGAGTGGACAAGCGAATGAACGAGCGAGATAGAAGGATCCTCGAAAGTAAAGAGAGGATTCTTTCAATTAGTTCGCCAAGTGGAGATTCCAGTTAACCGAGTTTCCGTCCGGATGTCCTGCAAAGTAATGATTACGCCGTTATACTGTTCGGTCGAGGGGAAAGGTCTTTTCCATTATGCAGTAAGTTAAACACATCCATATTGATAAGTCCCACTCTTCACTCTTTCGCCATGGCCACTTCGAAAACGCTTAATAAAATCGTTCTCGATTCTATTCCATCTCTGTGTCGTTCTCTTAAGGGACACGAGAGTTAGAGTCTGAATAACATTCACGAAAAGAAATTTTTTATTAAATATTAAGATTGAAGTCGTGGGTAACAAAGAGAAATAGAAAGAAAGAGGGAGAAAGGGAGAAAGAAATAGAGAGAGAGAGAGAGAGAGAGAGAGAGAGAGAATTCAAAATATTATAGAAACGTTCGAAAAAAACATAAAGAAACGACAAATCGTTGAAAGAAAAAAGTATATATAACACACATACATACCATAATCAATTAAATCTTACAATTAGTAAAGCGGATGAAGCTAAAAAGCAATTCGATAGGTACCTTTTGAAACGTAACTTTGATAATCTTCGAAGGCAGAAACGAGAATATTCAAAGCTTGACAAATCACCCAAGATAAAAGAAGAAATCCTTAACATTTAGAGTACCGCGGAGGGAAAATAGGGAATCAATGCCTGATATTCAATTCTGTAGATTTTAAAATGTTTTTAAGATTTCTTTTATGACATTTAGGTAACTAAATACGTCTATACAATACTTTCTATTGAGTTCAATATAAAAGATATGAAATTAAATTCTCTTGTATGTTTAATATACGAAAAAATGAAAGAAAAAAGAATTAAACAAATTTTTAAATAGTTGTATCGATTTATGTAAAATTAGTTTTAAAAATTAATGTGTTACGAGTAAGTAGTGTGTAGTTTAATAATATATCAATAAAGAATCTGTGAGAATAAAAATCTTGAAAGGAAATAAAAAAGCTCAAGTACTTGCATACATGTACACATAGTAGGATACCAAGAGTTATGAGGTATGTGAGAAAGAGAAGGAGATATGGAGGGAGTAAGAGAAACTCATATATATTAACGACATTGGAATGTCGGACTCCCTAGAGACTTCCTGGTGTAGTGGCGGTAAAGGTACAAGTCCCCTCAAAACTCCAAGTAATTAAAGGAACGCTCCCGGTCCTCAAAAAGTTTTCGTGTCCTTCTGTGCCCTTATCCTACCCCACCTCTCTCCCATCTCATTCCACACTTCCTTTCCAACCAGCTTGTAACGAGTTTCGAACCATTAGCGAAAGTAGAAGCAGGGATAACTGGTCAGACGCGATCCTAGGTAACAGACTTTAAGTTGAACTTAAAATTTCGATGAAAAGGTAAACGTCGGAAGGCCTATCGTATTTATAATTATTCTTTTTAGTTCTTCCTCGAAGATGACTTTATTTATTATTTATTCAATGATATTTCAATAGTTTATACTATTAAATGAACTGTCGTTGAAAACCTTGGGTAAAAGTGCTCGAGGATATCTACGTTGAAGATAATCCGATTTGTTAAAAGAAAGGGGAAAAAGAGAGAAAAAGAAAAAGAGAGAAAAAGAGAGAGAGAGAGAAAGAGAGATTCTAAGTGGAATTCTATGTCTTCGTTAATTTTTAAACAAGGACACAGAAAATATAGTAGGTACCGTCGAGCCAGAGAACTTAATAGACGCTAATAATATGAAAGCGAGAAAGTTGAAACGCTAAGGAAAAGAGCCGAAAGGTTCGCTGTTGGAGTCTTGCGTTCTTAAGAAGTTACCTCTGAGTTTGCGATATCTCACGAATCGTTGAAAGAAAGAATGAATTCACCGAACGTGCAAAAAGAAGGTAAGAAAAAAGAAACTAAAAATAGAGAAGGAAAAAAGAGTACTTGTGACTGACTTAACGAAGAATAACTCGAATAAGAAATATGAAATTTCTTTTTAATCATCGAATACTCTTGATAATTCAAAATGAATTAATAAGAAAAACCGTTCCGTCAAAAGAAAAAAAAAAAAAAAAAGAAAAAGAAAAAGAAGAAGAAGAAAAAAGAGGATTTACTTTCGTTTCCAATAATTTCCAAACGATGAAGTTCTACTAAGAATGGGTGATGAGAACAGAGAGTTATAAAGTCGAACATAACTAGTTCGACGATCGAACTTCATAGAAATCCAATTGACCGGATTGAAATATCTTGAGCGAGTATGAACGTTTCATGGTTTTACGTATGGTTGATTTACGATAGCTCCAAGTAATCGAGATATCTATGGTATGTGGAAAATAATCAAATAAGAATTTAATATTATATTATTAGATATATCGAGATATTAAACTAGAAAAAAAAAGTAGAAAAATTGTAGGTATTTATCGAAAATTTTCCTGACGGTACTACTCAATAATTTAAAGCAATATCGTGAACGTAAGGGCAATAAGGATGGGAATGAACAAAGAAAGGATACAAAAGAAAAAAAAGAGAAACGAAAAAAACAAGTGAGTAAACAACGATGTAAAATTACTTCATCGAAAGTTAAAGAGAGACCTCTTTAAACGTTGCTAACGATGCAACGTTATTATTTAGCTTCCATTATCGATACATTTTCTGTATGGCAAATAATAATTAAAGAGCTTGAACGTTAAAATCGATGAGGACTGATAAGCGAGACTCTGTCATGTTCGAAGTCGATTACAAAATTGAAAAAAAAAGGAGAGAAATAACAAAATTAGGAAAAACGAAAAAAAGGACAAAGAAAAGAAAAAAAAAAAGAAAAAGAAACAAAGAAAAATATATTTTCTTACTTTGAACGCCTTTGATTTTTACTAACCCTCCTTCTTAATGCGCGATAAAGCGATTAAGTTCGTGGATTTTATTTATATTACCAAAACTTTCCTACCGACGTAGTATACACTGTGATGTACTTCTTAAAGATTAACTGGCCCTTCAAGGAAGGAAGGAAGGAAGGAAGAAAGTAAGTTTATCTCCACGAAAGATTCTTACTTTTTTGACTTTCCTTTAAAATCTTAGAGAAACCTAACAAACTTAATCATAGAAAGAAAAGATACATTAAAGATATCGAATGAATTTTATAACGAGATGTAATTACTTACATATATAGATAAATATTTTTAAGTATTTTTTTCGTTAACTATTATATTTTTCTCGAAATTATTTTATTCTCGCTTTATCTTACGGAAAAAAGATCTTATAAGATATCGTAATGAAACGAATGTAGCAAAAAACAATTTTACTTCCTCCAAATGTATATTTTAAAAATCTTAAAGAATTTTCTATTTTATTTTAAATGATGAATTCTTTTTCGACCACAAATGATACGTTGTATGTATATACATATAATACATACCTAGGTTTAAACATTACATACGTACAAGCAATCACGATTTTTATCGCGTTATTAAAATTTATGGCTGTCTGGTTGACACGACCGTCAAGGATTAAACTGTGTATCTGCCATGTTTGTGACATATCTTTTTCTCTCTCAGCCGAACATTGTCGTACATAGAAAAAGAGAGAAACACTGATGTCACGGGATAGTAGTCATTGTACTTTCCCATTACTATTTCAACCATATCTATCTTGCCAACACCACTGGTTTTTTTTCTTTTCACCGTATACACATTCAACCGAATGAAAAGGATTCTCGCGTTAATGAAGCGACGCTGTCCACGCGAGTCTACGTTGACGAAGCTGGTTTAATGGAAATTTACACAGAACCTCAGAGTCAATAGAACTTTCTTCTCATACTATTTAGTGCTACATACGAGTCGACATTGGTTTCCCTGCCTTCCTCTTCTTTTTTCTTGGTTTTTTTTTTTTAATGAGGACGTTGATATGCGTGGGTTTATCACAAGCAAACAAGCGGGAACGTACCTGAAACAAAACAAAATTCACGGTAATATTAACAAAAGATGTTTAGAAAAAATTTATTTACGATCATTTTTCGTACAAAAACGTTTCGATTAAATAGATATGTACATTCTATATACGTGTGTGTGTGTGTGTGTGTATTAGTAATAATGATCACAGATAAGTATTATTGTGTCTTTAAGAGAATCGATCGCATAGCTATGTCTAAATGTATATAAGAAGAACGCATAAATTAGTTTTTAGATATTAAAGAGTCAAATCGTTACAAAAACAAAAATCTGTTCTTTCGTATAATTTCATAAACATCTATATGCATTACCATATTATATAAACGTAAATTATTAAATATATATTTAGTTCTTTATATATACACCGTATATCTCGTTTTTATATTTCTTTTTTCCTTTATCAATATTCATACATCGCTCTTCAATGAATAAAAAGAAAAATAACGGCGGTAAATCCAATTGATCGAAAATACCTGATAAATGTAATGTCTTCAATATTTATAGGATTCATTAAGAGGATTGTCGGAAAATCTTTTCCATGATAGTTATTTTTCTATGCTATTTTCAGCGATATCACGATTAAGCTATTATTTTTAAATATTTTTACGTCTCTTCAAAAATATTATACCTTCAGATACTAATTTTGAAACGAGGTTAGGAAGATACTTAAACCGTTCACTTAGTTGTCTTCGCCAACGGGTCCCTTCCGATCATCGTAGTTATCGAAGCGAGATATCGAAGGAAGATACCGGACTCTCATCGTCGATACAAACTCGTACCAGTTTGATAGCCTTATCGAAAGTTCGAAAGCGACTTCGGGCTATTAAACCTTAACCATATACACCTAATGCAATGTAATTTTGAAAGATGCCAATGCAATTCGATGAGTTTCAATGAGTAAGAATTTTCATTCAAATTCAATATGTAAGCAAAAGGTTGAATCAGAAAGTAAAAGAAAATCACAATAAAGATACAATCGAGAAATCCCAACGTTTATCAAGTAACTAAATATGGATAGTCTGAACGTTGAAAGTAAGGGTTGAAAACTTTTCATTAAAATACAAAATGTAAGCAAAAGGTGGAATCATAAAATAAAAAAAAAATCAAAGGAAAGAGACAATCGAAAAATATCAATGTTTATTAACGGCATAACCAACTACGAATATTTTAAACATTGGTGAGTAAGAATCGATTAAAAAATTTTTATGAATTTCCGCGAACAATGCAATTGGTTAGATTTTATAATGGATCTACCAGGTTACGTTGGAGCATTCATAATAATCCACTACCGATGTACATATAATCCGAAGAGCTGATACGTGAATAAATCATGGATTGAAAAAGTCTGTTCCATCGGAGAGACTATGGATTATATTCGAGTGATCGAAATAATGGACTCCCCTTTTATTGTGCGGATAAATCATAAAAAGGGATTTTTTTTAACAAAATTTTCCATTTATTCGTCGCTTCGTATTCGCATTCGAGCTGATCCGATTTCTTCCGGATAATAAATTAAAAGGAGCAACGGATAGGATCTTTGACGTGAAATCTCGACGTGTCTTCTCAGGAAGAGCTCATTAAACGTATATTAACTTAATGATCGACGTACGAAATATTGTAAATTTTTAAATTATATTTTCGGTTGGAATTTAGCCGAACTAAAAGTAAATATCTTAAGAAAAGAATTCTTATTCGTCTTAGTCATTCGAAAAGCTACAATAAAACCAACCACTTTCAAGATATCAAAAATGTATTTATAGGTGTGAAATGAAAGGGAAAGAGAAGAAACTTGTTTCTATTACCCTTGAAATCGTATTTCATTTTAATGGCCTTGAGTCTCGCAGAAAAAGGACTATAACTGATTGTAAGTTAGTTTTGCCCTTGACTATTTTTTCAGACCCCAATCATTGAAATATATCATCAATTGTTTTTACATATTCTTCTTCTTCTTCTTCTTTTTCTTTTTCCATTTATATCTTTCATTTTTATCTGCAAATAAACTAATCTTGATTTTAATCAAATCAAAATAGATATAATTTGTTAAAAAAAAAAGTTGAAAGTTTTAAATTTTTCATTTTGTTACTGCTGTTAAATAAAACTAAAAAAAAAAAACAAAAAAAAAATAAAAAACATAACCGTCACATCGTCATGGGACCATTCAAAATAGATATTTCTAATGGTATTTCTCTGGTCACGTTGTAAAATAATGTTCTTATAATCTATTTTTAACATCAGTTAAAGCAGATACTTTAGATATCATTTTCTCTGAGAAAGAGTCGTGGAAAGGGCTAGGATCTCGGTATGCAAATGTCTAACACTCATTCAGCGTATCGCATTAAGCCATCGCTTCTGCGTCTAATCCTGGATTAAAGCGGATTATATATACGCGACACGTCTACAGTACAAGTACGCTAGAATGGCTAACAAGTTTTATCAACGTTACGCTAACAATCCGGGTAAACATTATGAGCGATCGTTCAAACTCGAGACGTCCGATGTGTACTTTGGAAAAGAATCTTAGATGAAATATATGTATGTATACTGTATAATCTTTTTAACAAGGATTGTTATAGAACTCGATGTTTTATTTCGTTAACACGTTGTATGCTACAAAAGTCAATTTAGTAATTTTTAATTTTGAAAACTTTATTTAATCTGTTAAACTTGGAGAATGAATTAATCCGTCATACAGATCTATCTTCTTTCGTGATAAAAGAGTAAATAAATCATTTATTTCTTTCTTCCTATTACGGAAACTTTCCTATTATTCATTTCGCGATTTAATAATTTATCCAAAATTATTTGTCTATATTCGCGTTAATTTATTTTTAATCGAAATTGATTTCATACATCTACATTTGTCGATCAAAAATTTTCCCGGTTAAAAGATTTAATTATTCTTAAAATTATTTCATTTCGTGACATTTAAAAGATTAAAATTATACTTTATATTAAGATTGAACTCTAATTATAGAAAGTACAATAATGAATTTTTTCTGTATCTTTTTATTTCACAAAAAGTTATGAAAAATATTATATGAATGGATTTGAAATATTTCCTTTTAAATTCCTATGTGTTTAAGTGTTTATGGAAATACGTATATGAGAAAGCTAAAGAGAAAAATAGAGATTATTTGTGAAGAACGAGAGTAAAATATATCAGAAATGTTCTTTCCTAATCGAGATTTATCAAGGATCGCTCCTAAATCCTGAGAATCGTCTTGTGGACTCGATACGTCGATCATGCTGTCTTCTGAATCTTATCTAGGTAAATGTCTGAAAGGAGAGAAAATGTAAACAAATGAAATAGGAAGAAGAGAGAGTGGTAGGAGAAATAATAAGAGAAGGACAAAAGGATGCCAACAGAGACACGTAAAGAGAGAGAGAAAGAGAGAAAGAGAGAGAGAGAGGGAGGGAGAGAAATAAACAGACGGACAAACAGAGAGGAAAACAAAGAAATAACAAAGACAAGAAGTATTCGAGACCAAGAAAAAGAAAGACAATTTAGACCTCGACCAATAAGTTTTTCGAAAAAATATTAAATTTACTCCTGTATGTACACGTTGTACGTATTAAATTGTTGTAACATTCTTAACGATCATATCTTCTTGCTTCTCTCTTTTTCTCAACGATACATAAGTGTGTTTATTTATATAAGAAAAAAATATATATATATTTATCTTGTTAAATCATTTCGATCGTAAATAATTGTCATAAAATATCTTAAAGTTATCTTAACGATCTCTTTAAAGCGAAATATTGAAAAGAAAAGAGAAAAAGAAAAAAAAAAAGAAAAAATAAATAAGATCCAGAACGATGAAATTACTTGATTCTTCTCGTACGCAACTTGAAAGAAAATAGAAATAAGGAAAAAAAACTCGCTCACTCAACTTTGTGAAATTATTTTTTTACGTCGTAATTAAAGGCGCCTACTCTCTTTTTTAATCGTTTTACCACAAAAAGAAGAAAGGAAGAAAAAAAGCAGGTAAGTAAGAAACAAAGTTACTTTTCTCTCTCTCTCTCTCTCTCTCTCTCTCTCTCCCTCTCACTCTCTCTTTCTTTCTCTCTCTCTCTCTCTCTCTCTCTCTCTCTCTCCCTCTCACTCTCTCTTTCTTTCTCTCTCTCTCTCTCTCTCTCTCTCTCTCTCTCCCTCTCACTCTCTCTTTCTTTCTCTCTCTCTCTCTCTCTTACTCTCTTACTCTTTACGTAATAATAACGCTCGGCCAGTCTAAAATCGAAATTAATAGTTCCTTGAGTTCTCTCTCACACCCTGTCTCTCTCGAATACTCAAGCTAATTACCACGATACTAAAGTCGATACGAGAGTAGAATTATGGCAACAAAAAAGAAAATTAAAAAACCGGAAGCACAATCCGTTTAAGAAAAGGAACATCGTATTTTGTACCCGATTGATATCGGTAAAGGATCTTATTATTAAACGAGACATCGTTGGTATAATTAAAGAGAAAAAGGGAGAACATTAAACCGCGATGGCCATTTAGATAAAAATTTCACGAAGAACTTTTCCAAGTTACTTTGTCTTATAACGGGTTAGAATCCCTTCTTTTCCCTTTTCTTTCTTCTCCTATAGTTCTCTCTTTTTTCATAATCTGAGCCAAGCGGCTTCCATCTCTATCCGCAGCTTCTTTCCCCCTTTTTGTCGGCGCATTTACCCGGCAAAGCGAATTTCCCGCCGAAATAAGAGATACTCCACCCTCCTGTCTTTCGCCTTTCACACAAGAAAGATAGAGAGAAAGAATGAGAAAGAGAAAGAGAGAGAGAGAGAGATACTGTCTCTTACTTCTCTCACAGAATATATCCACCGCTATCTTCTTTTCCTTTCTAACACACTATCAGACTGTCACCTGCCTCTTCTTCCATCCTTTTCCCACTTATTCTCTCTATTCTTTTCTGTGATTCCATCTCCAAGCGAAACGCCGAATCAAAAATTGATTGCTCGGCCCCGAGCAATACTTAGCAAGTCCAGACGGGAATTGCAGAAAACTCAATCGCGAGAACTTGTTTCTTGAACCGTGGATCCTTTCTCTTTCTCTTTCTCTTTCTCCTTCTTTCTTTCTCTCTCTTAAAACGAAACATAAAGCCAATTTCGTCGTATTTTGAGCAATGAAAGACTCAGACTAGGATAAAGACAATACAGACAGATATCTAACGACATTATGATTTTCCTTTTGGTCGTGTTAACGAAGGACAGTTGTAAAAAAAAAAATGAATTTATCAAAGTGTACGATCAATAGTGCACGTTAGAATGACGTAGGTAACGGTGCTCGAATCTATTGTCACGTTTCTTTTTTCGTTACGAAATGTCATGATAAGAGTCGATAAACGAATCGAACTTAGTACAGCCGAGTTCGTTTTCCCACATAACGAGTTCGCTTAATGGCTACCGAGCAGTTTGCGACAGTTCATAATCTACCAATGTATGTCTTCTCTACGCCTGTTTCATTCTCTCTGTCTAACTCTTCTCGTAAGTGTAAGAAACAATTTATTAACCAAAGTCAGAGAAACGTAACGACCGTTCTCTTCGTGGACGCTTCGATCTCGGGCACGTTCCCTTAGTTTCCTTGCGAAAGATAAATGAGTTTATACCACGTTATCTTTCTCTAGAAATAATTCGCTCACGTAAAGGTCGCCAGGATTAGATAGCTTTTATCGCATATCAAAGAGCACTCACGACTCTGTTCTAACTAGGTTTTATCATTAGTAACTGCAATGTTTTGAGTCTTTGAAAAGTAACTGTAGATAAAGAGAATGGAGTATGCATGTGTGTGTGTGTATGTGTACGTCTGTCTGTCTGTAAGAAAGTTAAGTTTGGTCAAGCTCAAGCAAGCTCACCACGAATACAAGATGATCATTATCGATTTAAATGTCAGGTCGAATTTAAATTCCCTAAAGGTAGAATCAAAAGGGACAGAAATCAAAGAAGCTAAAGTCAAGATAAATAGACAGATACATAGATAGATAGATAGATAGATAGATAGATAGATAGATAGATAGATAGATAGATAGATAGATAGATAGATAAATAGGTAGATAGAATTATACGATATCCTACACCCTTAAGAATTCATCTCTATATTCCTTTCATCATAATAAATCGTTACTAATTCACTTTGGACACAATTACCATGGGTCGACGAGTTTCCTCGAGATACTCACTCTCCTCTAGATTCCCCTCTTCTCCTTCGTTTGCCTCATCACAAAAAGAAGAAACTACCACTACTACCGTTAAGACTCTGATTCAATGGATAATTTTTGTGTGCACGAGCGAACACACAATGCTACGGATCGTATCACATAAATTATCCTTCTTGTTTCTATACATATATGCCTCTCGAATTAGCTTCACCTTCGTTATCACACGATTTCTTGTTCTTATTCTGTTCTTTTTCTTTTTTCTCTTTTACCCTCTTCTTCTAATTAGAAAGCTTTCGTCTTAGAGAACACAGCCACTGTAACCAATACGGAAACGATCGGCAAGTACTAGAAACCTCTTATAGTTTCGCATGTAAGCACCGAGAACGACACGGAACAGTTGCTCCTTCTGCTTGGTAGCATCATGGAACTTGGACAGGACTTCGGATCGAATTACCCCACGCTCGAAGAGTATCATGGTAATTGTGAGAAGTTACACCACTCACGAATGCCCACCGTTACTACCCCAAAGCCTTGTCAAGCTTCGAACCTTGTAATATAGACGATAGTATAGAGAGAGAAAGAGATAGGGAGAAAGAGAGAGAGAGAGAGAGAAAGAGAGAGAGAGAGAATGGACCAACCTTCGAGGAAATTCAACTTAATTGTCGGTTACTGGGCTAAGATGTACATTGCCCTTGATCCCGCCTACTGTCCGATCTTATCTCTGATTCTGGAAACTTGAATCTGCATACGTCGATGGGTTCTGTAACCTTCAGTCAATTTACGAGAGTTTCTGCGATGAAAGGGAATGGAAATTTAGTCGTATGTAATTCTACGAATACATGCGTTAAACATACATATATGTGTGTAATATATATATCTATATGCAGATTGTATAAGGCATGTAAATTG
>NC_140811.1:11727500-11730000 GCF_050613455.1 Vespa mandarinia | reverse complement strand
TGGAATTATTTACTCAGGAAAATAGCGTCTGCACAACTGTAGTTGCAGAACACAGTTCTCGCGTTCTGTTCTCTGCTTCCGTTGAATTTGGATACGTGGTCGTAGAAGAGAGAGGCGCGGAAAAGAGGACCGAGAGAGAGAGAGAGAGAGAGAAAGAGAGAGAGAGAGAAAGAGAGAGAGAGAAAGAGAAAGAAAGAGAGAGAGAACATGTTCTACCGAATGCGTTTCCACCGCACTCGAAAAACATGTTCGAAGAAAGTAGGTAGAACTAACGCGAAAGGCAAAAACCGAAGGGAAAGGAAAATAATAGAAAAATCGTTGAGTGAGTCGTAAAAGATGAAAGAGAAGAAAAGATATATTTCATACTTTGAATATATTAGACAAAGAGAGAGAGAGAGAGAGAGAAAAAGAGAAAGAGAGAGAAAAAGAGAGAGAGAGAGAAAAAGAGAGAGAGAGAAAAAAAGAGAGAGAGAAAGAGAGAGAGAGAGAGAGAATTAAACGACAGAAATGAATATAATACATAAAGACAGAAAAAAGAAAAAATTAGATAAAAATGAGAAGAGTATTTGTATTTGAAGAGAGCATTTAATTTAAAACAGGAAATTTTCAATGGTTATTTCCATGAGGAAGAACGCATCCTGCCGGCCCTTTGCGTCCTTCAAACGAATTCCAACGTGGCGAAATGCCGCGCGTGCGGCGACGTGCTGCGGAATTCCTCGAGCACTCGCGGCACCCCTTACAAAGCGGCTCGCGTAACGTGATACGTTCCTATCTCTTCCTCTTTCTCTCTCTCTCTCTCTCTCTCTCTCTCTCTCTCTCTTTCTCGTTTCTGTTGGTCCAACATTCTCCTTCTAACAGACGGCGTATTGTCAGAGAAGTGTATATACACGTAGTCCCGGGTTGCGCAACGCCCGTTCCGATAATGGCTGTGCTTTGCATACTGGCCGCTTTGCCACTGCTTGACGATACGATTCACGAATCGATGTAATTAAAGCTCGATTGTGTATCGATAGAACGAGTTTACGAACGACGAAGGGAAAGAGAAGGAAGATAGATGGTGATGCGTTTCTCTATTGTACGCGTACAGATCTTTTCAACGAGTCAACGTATAAGGACAAGAAAAAGCCTTGAACGATGCAGAAAGGAAAAAGAAAAAGAAAAAGAAAAAGGAATTTATCTCTCGTGTCTTTTATTACCATAATTACCGTTTTCCTTTTACCTCGTTTATTTGCAGAATCCTTTTCGCTCGAGTCTTTAGATATAATGTAATTTAATTAGATCATATTTCATAGTCTTTTTATTATTTATTATTACTATTTTTTTTATCTCATTCTATTTTCCTTGCTCTAGTTTCAAATTTATTCCCTTTTTTCTATAGTAGGCTTATTCCTTGGAAATAAATTTCATTCTTCTCTCTCTCTCTCTCTCTTTCTTTCTCATATCTCTTCTCGTGGATTAATCAACGACGGGCTAAAGGTAAATGGTGTAGGACTTACCCGAGGAATCCCAAATCGCGAGATCTCGCGTGAATTCCACGATACGAGAGCATCCCTTCTCCCCTCTCTCTCTCTTTCTCTTTACTTATCTCTACCCGCGAGACAGCGTGATTTATATTCGACAGAGTCTCGGGATTCGATCGAAACACGACGACGCGTATCGGCCAGAAACTTACAACCTGCTGATGGAGTAGCGACGTACTGCCAAGTATTTCCAATAAGGAGAACTCTACTCTCTGAACAACATGCCTTGAAGCATCTTAAGAGGACTGAGAATGTGAGTGAACAAGAAAGAGAGAGAGAGAGAGAGAGAGAGAGAGAAGAGATGAGAGTGCTGGAGACACTTTTCTTCAATGCCATCGAGACTTCTACCATTATCGGCGTTCTATCGTTAATGCGCCAGTTCCTCGACCAGTTTCTACTATAAAGTTAATGCTTACACCTTACCTCTACTCTCAATCTCTCTTTCTCTCTCTCTCTCTCTCTCTCTCTCTCTTTCTCTCTCTCTCTCCCTCTCTTTTATTCTTTTTTATTCTCTTTTATTTTCTTTCGCTGATCCACATAATCTTCACCGTACGAATTTTTCTCATTCCCAATGACTGTAGAGTCGAATAATCGACGGAATATATTTACGAAGCAACGTTTAATCATTTCCCAACGAATCATCGTAAATATTAATACGAAGTTTAAAGAATTTGTTAACGAATCTTTCTTTCTTCATCGTCGTTTTAAAAATGTTCAATTTGAACAATGAATAAATTGGAATCCTAATCAATCTAAGAAATAAGTAGAAAAATTCAAGGTTTAAAGTTCGTAAGAATCTTTGATTTTCTACATTTCCTTTCGACGAAATCAAAATTCTAAAAATACGGTCAACCATACGCGTTATTTTCTCTATACGTGTATGTGTATGTGTATGTGTTATGTGCATGTTTGTGCGTATGCGTAAGTCTTAAACGAATCTTTTTTTCTGTATCATAAAGATAGGAAAGCTCGACTATTAT
>NC_140811.1:11685000-11722500 GCF_050613455.1 Vespa mandarinia | reverse complement strand
AATCCAACGAACGTTGGGAAATCGAACGGTAAGGAAAAACAAGATAGCAACTTGAGTGAGCGTCAGGGAAGTTCTAAGAAAGTGAGAAAGAGAGTGAGAGAAATGGATAGGAAACCGAAACGGAAAGAGAAAGAGATATATATATATATATATATATATATATATATATATAAACTACTATCTTGAATAGTACATTGGTACGTCACAACCAACTGCAATCTACTTGAGCTAAGCGAAGTCAGACGTGATAGACGAGTACGCAAAGTGGAGGATAAAGATGAGCGGAAAGCTAGAAGAAATAATCTTGAGGAGATAAATAAAAAATTTAAGGATTTGGTATTACGTTTCAATTTTAAAATAAAACGATCACGTTCCTAATCGTAATTTCTAAAACACTATCTCGTATCTATTTTTCTCTTTTTCCTTTTTTCCTTTTTCCAACTATTACCATTTTCTGTCTATTGATACTATTCGAATTCGGCTTTGCCTCGCGGGAGTAGACGGCTGTTTGGAAAAAGATGTAGAGAATGAGAAAAGGAGAAGAGATTTATGTAAACATACACCTACAGACGCGCGCGCGCGCGCGCGCAAGCACACATACACATATATATACACATATATTGCAGATAGGTACATAGAAAGAACAATGGGTTAGAAGGATCTTCGAAAGGATGAGATTTCTTGCTATTTTCTCCTATACTTTATTCTTTCTCCATTCCACTGCGAGTTTTCATGGATTTAAAGACTTGCCGATCATGCGGTTTTGAACCAAAATAAAACGAAAAATAGTAAGAAAAATGAAAAAAAAGAATGTAAGGAAAGAGGAGAAATGATATAAGAAAAAGAAGAGATGAAAAGAGAGAGAGAGAGAGAGAGAGAGAGAGAGATCGATAGGTATGCGATCCCGCGGGATCTTGCTGCCCGACATCACCAAACCTCCGATCAATTTTTCACTTACAGAATTCTTCCGCTACAAAATTTTCCGACCTTCTATTTGCCGTGTCGAAGCTGCCACGAGGGAAGAGATCGGATCGACCTGGAAGCTTTTCTTCTCGACTATCGGCAGTCAAGCTTGCCAACATTCCTTCTTTTTCCCAGAGAGATCTTTTCTTATTCTATTTCATGAATACGTATCGTTCGCGTTCTTTTTTTCTTTTTCTTTAATCATAGAAAAATAAAAAAAAACATCGAACGGAAAAACATTTAATAATTTTATTATTTGAATATTGAGAGTTATCGAAGTGTTTGAAGTGTGTGAAGTAAACATCGAAATATCGGTAATACTCGATAAAAAATGTTGATATTTTATCGATTATATTTTTTTTTCTTGATTTTTTATTCCTTCGACCTGGTGACACAGCGGCGTTGATGACGAGCTCGATAAATGAAATTAAATAAGCTTTTTTTTTATTTTTGTTTTATTTCTTCCTCAAAAATTAATTTTGTGATATGAAAAAGAAAGAACGATAAGAAAAAAATCTCTTTTCTGACCTCCCGTGAAATCTAATCGAAACAAATTTAACGCGCTTAAAATCGTGATAATTACCTTTGAAATTTTCTTAATATTCGATCCGTGTACTCAATAAATTTAGCAATTCCGAAAGAGAGTCTCGAACCGTTCAATTCCGTTTGTAAACCACTGGTACCACGCGACTACGAAACGAGAGATGAAATCCCCCTGAGGATACAATCCTGAAAATGGCAAGCCGCGTGTATCCTCCACTATGGTAGACTTTGGTGTCCCGCTCGTTTCAATTTCAAAGTATTTGGCTAACACGCTCGACGAGGTTGCGACAAGAAAAAAAGAGACTGAGAGAAAGAAAGAGAGAGAGAGATCTGACAATGTGTGTTCTGAGAATTAGGAGAGGATAGAATGCGTTGGAACGTATGAAAAACTCTAGATAGTTACATACAAATGTTGACTGAAAGTGAGTCCAATAAAATAATGTTTTACAAAAATTGAAATGCAAACGGTGTAAAAAGCAGAATTATTATAAAATATAAAAGATTAGAAAAGAATGAACACAGTGCGAATTGTATCGTAAGTAATACACAAGTATATAGTTTATTAAAATTGAAATTCTTAATTGAAAAGAAAAAAATCGATATAATGTGACCCATTTCATCAACACTGTTTATTTTTTATTTTAATTTAAAAACGATTCAAACAATGTAAACCAGCGTTTTAACGTAGCCGAGAGCTCCACCTTTTCGAATTTCGATGAAAAAGCTTGGCATTTTTTCTGTAGATACGACCAATATTTTGTTGTTTATGTAATTGACTAATAGTATTTTAAATATTCGTATACAATTTTTATTCTTTTCAAATTGTTATATATTTTATAATTTTTTAAACGTTTCATATTTATAAAACGAAAAATCAAATTGTGCTGAAATTATTCGCGAATTTTCATTGTAAGTAAATTTCTTTTTAATATAAACGTCAAGTCAAACCGTCTAAACAATATAATGGACATATACACATGCGCGCTAATATTTTCATTTTTAAATAAAAAATAAAGTTTCAAAAAGATTTTCTTACGAAACTCCACTATATTGAGACAATAAAGAATTCTCTGAGCTTGTGTGTAAAAAGTTATATTATATTTTGTTATTAGTTATATATGATGCAAATTATAATCCTTCTTTGGATTTAAAAACATCTTTTTGAAAGTTCTTTTCTAAAAGTCTAATGGTATGAAATGTTTGTATAAACATTTCTTAAATACCATTATCAATAAGTTTTCTTATGGAAAATTGTACGTAAAAATAATAAACCAGGAAAAAGCATAAAGAAGTAGAATTTTCAAAAGGTGGATACTAAAAAAGAAAAAAAATAATAAAGAGAAAGAGAAAGAGAGAGAGAAAGAGAGAGAGAGAGAGAGAGAGAGAGAAAAATAGAGAACCGGTAAAATTGATAAACTCGTTCGACGGCAAAATCAAATTTTACGTTCGTCGAACGAGTATACAATCCTCTCTCAAATTCCTGGCCCTTTCAAAAAACCTGATTACAAAGAAATCCGTTATCAAACCAAATTCAATCCCCAATTACATAAAAAACGCGAGATTGCCAGCGAAGCCGCTTTTCAACAACGAGCTGGTACATAACAACGCGAACAACGCACTTAGGAATTACCCTACTTGTAACCATCCACTTCGACTAGAGAGCTTTATTAAAAACTCTTTTTTTTCTGCTTCTTTCTCGGGTGCTTCAATTTTTAATTATTCCGCAACGTTCGAATCGCCTTTCGAGGAATGAGATTTTCGCTTCTTTCCTTCTCTTCGGAGATTCTTCCGTTCTAACCCCCTCCCCACTCTCAACTCTCCTTTCGCGATTTCCTTTACGCATCACTTTTCTCGAATTTTTCTACATTCTTATTTCCTATATTCCGCAATCCAATTGTTTTTTCTTTTTTATCAAACTCATCGCTTTAATTTTCATTTCTTCCACATCGGTTTTTTCTTTGTTTTTTTTATTTCCTTCGAACAATACCAAATTATACCGTGACATCCACCAAATGTCACGATCTCTCTTCGGACTGATTGATTGCAAGATTACGACTGTCTCGACAAAAAACACCAATGACTGTAATAAATCACACGTCCGAATGAACGATTGGAACATAATCTCTAGCACTACCTCTTCCTTTCTTTCTCTTTCTCTCTCCCTCTCTCTATCTCTCTCCCTCTCTCTCTCTCTCTTTGTCTTTCTCTCTCTTTCTCGCTTCCTCTGTGCCTCTGTCTTATTCTCTCTCTCTCTCTCTCTCTACATATTTGGGACCGAGTCTTAGGAGCAAAAACAAAGTATAAGGAGTACTTATAAGGGAAAGAAATTTTAAGTAACGATAATGTTAGCCTTGAAATTTACTTTTTAAACCATTTTAATTAATCTAATTTTTCTTTTTATCCAAAATAAGAAATTTATTGATACGGATCTCATAATATAACAATAATATATTAAATATAACGTATAAAAACGAAATAAATACTTCAAAATTATATATATATGATTTCAAACGTATATAACCTTATGGAAAACATATTTTTTTTTTTTTTTATTAAAGCAACTTTCAATATTGACTTTCAATTCGAATTAAAGTTCTTTCAGTAATAATATTTACGAATCGTTTCGTATGCATTTCAAAGTTAAAGTTAATTAATAGAGATGCGACGATAATTATTTGAAAAAGGGAGTGATAGAAAGCAATGAGAAAATTAACAATTTTTAATTAGGACCTTTTTCCTTTTAGAAATAATAAAATTGTAAGTTATCAAAGGAAGGCCTTAAACGAAATTTTAACAACGCGAGATAAAATAATTAAGAAGGGACGGCTCTCTAATACTGGAATAGATTGAAAACTAAACGAAGTATTCCGAAAGAATAAGTCGAAGGATCCGCTCGCAATGATATTTTTCTCCCTTTGGGAAGTCATCAGCTGGCAAGTTTATTAGTTGGAAATAAGAGCGATAAAAAGGAAGAAAGAGAGAGAAAGTGAGAGAAAGAGAAAGAAAGAAAAAAGAGAAAGAGAGAGAGAGAGAGAGAGAGAGAGATAAAGAGAGATAAAGAAAGAGAAAGAGAGAGAGAGAGAGAGGGAGACAGAAAAGTCTCTCGGTCTCTTCCATCTCTTTCCACAGTCGAAGCCCGCGGGGAACATTGCGATCGAGATGTAGAGAGACGAAAAAAGAAAAACATAAATGGATAGATATAAAGAAAGAAAGAGAGAGAAAGGGAAAGAGATAGAAACAGAAAGAGAAAGATAGATAGAGAGAGAGAGAGAGAGATGAAGGAAAAAAGAAAAGAGGAAGCAAGCTTCGTTTACCCCGACTACTTGATGTGCAATAATTGATCGACTTTACCTTTTTCTTTGGAAAAAGAAAAATAAGAAAGAAGAAAGAAAAATAAATGGTGGGGAATCTTTTGAAAAAGGATAAATGCAAGCATGCATACTTTTTCTTACATAATGAGACGCTTTATACAGAGATGGTTATTTTTTATCATAGATAATTCCTCTTGGCTCATCATACCGAATTCTCTTCTCTTTCTTTCTATCTCTTTCTTGTTCTCTTTTCCTCTCTCTCTCTCTCTCTCTCTCTCTCTCTCTCTTTCTTCCGTAAAATTTCAAAGAGAATTTTAGCTCTTCATTCTCGGTTTACAATCCAGATGTTCTGTGAAAGAAAAAGAAAAAGAGAAAGAGAAAAAGAGATAGAGAAAGAGAGAGAGAGAGAGAGAGAGAGACCAGTGCATACAAAGCTAACTTTCCTAGTAAATGTAAAAATCAACTGACGCGAAAGACAACGATGCTTCTGACATTTGATCCAAATGGGTTAAAAAGCGAGTGGATATAGTAGAGGGGAGAGAAATAAAGAGAGAGGGAGAGAAAGGAAGAGAAATTCAACGAGTTGCAAATTACTTTACGAATCAAAATCTAATGTTAAAGAGAAAGAAAGAGAGATTAAAGAGTTTTATTAAGCAAAGACTAAAGGCTACTTTATCCTAATTCATGTAATCCTCGGAGTGCCAAAAGTTTAATAATGATTCGACTCGTTAATCGAGCTGAAGTCCCTCGGAAAATCGATGGACCGGAAGAAAGTAGAATAAAGAACTAGGATCTCTCTTTCCCTTCATCTCTTTCCCTTCTTCTCTTTCCCTTCTTCTCTTTCCCTCAATTCCTCTGTTACGGATGAATGCCGCACAACGGCATAATCCAAGGACCAAGACGATAAAGGATTTTTTGGATAGCTTGGAGTTAAACCGCAAAACCGAAAGATTTAATCCTCCGAACTATCTTCCTTCGGAGCTTTACCTACTTTTTTATACTTAGGTTAGTCTATTACGGTACGGACTCGGCGAACGTATAATATGTGTAATAAATACACATACGCGAAAAGCGAAGGAATGAGAGCTCATGAGAAGAAAAGCTCGGCTTGTTTGCTACAATATTTTGATATTACAAGGGGACACGCTACTGGTAAAGCTTGTACACAATCAGTCAGATAGAGAGATAGAAAAAGGTGGTAAATGATAAAGATAGGAAGGAAAAAAGTGAGTGAGATAGAATGGTAAAAGGAAAAGAAAGATACAGAGAGAGAGAGAGAAAGAGAGAGAGAAGGAGAAAGGAGCCAACACAATGAAGAAAATTCACTGTTAGGATCGAGCCTTACATCCGAATGCTTCGCAAAAGCTGCCCGGTAGTTCAGGTACATTATGCAGAGCAACGACCAAGCCAGCAGTCTATAGATATACCACTACGTAGGTACATATCTATCTACATATGTGTACGTATGTGTCTACGTGTATGTATGTCTCTATGAAGCTTTACCCAACGGCAGTGCTTCAACATGAACGAACCCCTAACTGCGAGATTTACTCCTTACCCTTGCTTCTCTTGCACCGTTCTTCTATGGTAATGTATCTGCATGCTGGGCTTATCGCTACAGTCCGACCTCGCGATACGACTTAATCTTTCCGCTGTGAAACGATGAAGAAGAAGAAAAATAAAATGGAGAACACCGCGCTTGTGAAATCTTTTCGTTCCATGATAAAACCGTACAACCGCCGCGCCGTTACTACGACGTGACATCATTTAAATGAAAATTCCCTGTATTCGGCTATAATCTCGATGGCTGAAGTCTAGTCTCCTTCGCTACCCACCGAAGATATCTCGATAAATTATTCATGATTTCAAAGTACGACCGATGTATCACAGTGGGTACACCTTCGATCGCGAGAAATCGCGACGAAGGTTTAACTCGACGTAACAACCTTTACTTACTACGATTTTACGTAATCGTGGCTGGAATTTTTTTTCCTCAAATCAGTTTCATCAAATAAAAAGGTGCGGTATATGAGATAAAGGAAAGAGTACGACGACACTGTATACAAGGTATCATTATTTGTTCGATCCGTTCGTATTACGTTCGAAAATAAAATTCATAAATTCCTTTCGAAATAAAATTCGATGAAGTAATAAAATTAAATCATAAATTGAAAATAAAAATTTACGTAATAATGGATTTAAAAAAATTTATTATAATTGAATTTGAATTGAATTACAAATTCAAAATCGACTAATTGAATTAATTCGTAAAAATTTCTTCTTTTTTTTTTGACAAATTTTGAACTTATTAAAATTAATGATAGTATCTCAAACGATTCGAGTTATATTCAATTCGTACACTTGCTCGAGTTGCAAAATGTTCAAATAAAAATAAAGTAATAATAAATTTTACAATCAAAAGAACTAATAATAATTAAATTGTAAATTTAAAGTTATAAAATTTAACGAGATCGTATTAATTTGTGAAAATATCGTTTTTCGTGATTACCAAAAAGATCGATATTACCTCAAATATCTCAAATGATTGAATTCAATCAAATAGTGCATATATACTCGTTCGGCTAGGTAAACGTTCAAAAAAAAAAAAAAAAAAAAAAAAGAAAGAGAGAGAGAGAAAGAAAGAAAAAGCTCGTGCAGGGACATATTATAATTTTCTTTTATAAAATCAGTTTCCCGCTGTACAATCGATATTCCACGCGCATGTGCGCGTCACCCGTTATATTACACGAGGGGTGGCAAGAGGGATGAGTGTATGTTATATTCCTTGCTCACATCCATGTTCCTATGTGCTTCCATTAAAGCGGAAGGGTGAAGGCTGAGAAACGTCGACGTAGAAAGGATCATCGCGTACCGTATGCGGACTGTCTTGCATTTGGTGACAATTTCATATTATATATATATATATATATATATATATATATATATATATATATATTCATATTATATATATATATACATACATATAAAATATATACTCGAGTATATATGTGCGTACGTTTTCGATCTACAAGCCAACACACGTTTGCTACTCAGGTATTTCAGTATGCGAGTGGAGTAGCGAGCAACCAGTGTGTACTAGGTTAACCCGGATGGTTATTTACCGTCTCGCGAATGAATCGCAGGACTGTGCGATTTACTTGACTATACATACCACGATCGCATCTGCATATAAGCTTACATTAGTCGATACTCGGCTCGCATCTTTCAGTTCCAAAGATTCGCGACAAGAAAATCTCAGAAATGAGAAAGAGAGATAGAGGTATACAGTCTTTTCTTTGGATTTGTTATGGAGATCGGATAGATCTCCGTATATGTTTGTATATGTGGAATACTAGTGAAACTGGTAAGAAAGATAGAGGAATAAGAGGGTAATACTAGAAAATAGATTTGCAAGAAGCGACTTTTGCAAATTTGCCGAGACAAGTCGAGTCGTGAAATAAATATCATATATTTATTACGCTTATGCCACGAGCTGCGATTTGCCGCGAGCGAGAAAAACATCGCTTGGATGAACGACGCGACTCAGTCTTAAACGAACGCGTTCAAACGTCTTAAAACGAGGATAAAGTTCTAAGGAAAGGGAAGGAAAAAGAAAAAGAGAGAAGATCTGTGAAAAATGACGCCATCTGCAACCTCAAAAATGTCTTGGACCATGCTAGCTTACCTACATCACGCACCATTGCTCCAACAACTTACGGTTGAGGACTATGATTTATTTGGATCGTGGTAAAGGGAAGAAAACTTTTAAAGTGCCTTAGTACCCGAAGAAATACATACATATATTGCTACTCTGCTTACTTTCGGTAACGGGTTGGAGCTTTTCCCTTAAGGGAGAAACCCTTTTGTGAACATTCGTAACATACTTTTTACTAAAGACAGGTTCTAATTTCGTTTGGCCGACTTTTAAAGTCCGAGAAAAGAACGAATACCTACTATCTTCTATTTCTCTTAATGAACAATATATGTATAATATATATAATATATATGAACTATATATATATATAGTATATTTATATAAATCCTACATTAGTTCTTTTTAAATTGGTAAATTACTTTACCAATCTATATAGGATTGACCTGAAAAATTTTCTCCAATAAAGATTATTATCGTCGACAAATTTTTAGTCTTGTTCTTTTAAATACTCCTTTGTTTAATAGCTTCATGGAGCATAAATGTTAAAAACTTAATTCCTTTTAAAGCTCAATGTCGTCTAAAATAGGTCTGTCCATTGGATATTAGCAAACTGATATCGTCCACAAAAATTACGAAATAAAATACTTTTTTTTCCGAGGATAGTTCGGCAATGAAACTTAAATCCTTCTTACTTTTTCTTTCCTTCTCACTTTTTCGTTTTTTCTTTTCACCACTTCTTTTATGCCTATCTTTTATCTCTGTAGCACGTACGGTCGCACGTCGGACGCAAATTAGCGTATAATAGGATTCTCAGAGCTTGGCGTTAATACTCTCAGACTTCTAGTAATATAGGTCAACCATCAAAAATTTAGCTCAACGAATGCCGATAATCTGACCGAAACGAACTCTAATCTTTTGTTGCCGCCAACTTTTTTCGAGCCAAACGACGTCTCACCGTAAAAGACTATGAAGAAGAGGAAAAGAATGGAAAAGTAGAAGAAGAAGAAGAAGAAGAAGAAGAAGAAAAGGATGATGAGAAAAAAGCTCGTAAGCCTTCGTTACTTTGCCTTTGCCCATGACGTTAAGTCTTTGAATCTCTTCTTCCAACATTCTCCATACTTCCAATTCAACCATAAAGCGAATGTCTATGAATATATGTGTATATGATATACGTAAGTAGATCTTGTTACGTTTCCAAGACCTTTATTCCAGACACGACATATGTTAGAAATTATTATCTCTCCCAAATCGACAAAGCAAGAAAGTAATTTATATTCGAATTGGAACACGATTAATTACAAAACGAAATTCCTGCCATCGGTCTGTAGTGAAAATCTGGGTCAGTCATTTTCGCTGATACGCTTTAATAGTAATGATAATAATAATAAGCTTTGTATTCTATCGAAACAACTTTGGTTCCGTTGGAATAAACAACGTAATAATCTATAGTAAGAGAAAATGATAATTACAGGGAATGGTATACAGGCGTGTTAGGAAGTGTTTGTTATAAGATAACTTTTGTTAGATGATATCGATATATTCATCGATCAAAACTAAGGGTTGCTAAAGTTTCAAATGAGAATATTCAGTAAGGTTCTATGATAAGCTTCAACACGAATACGATTAGCTTAGAGATACACAAGCTTCGTATAGCTCTCTTCTTCGAAAGATCACGATATTCGTTAACTAATATCGTTAACTAAAAAATTGAAAAATAATTATAAATAAAAAAAGAAGATAATATTTTAGAGCGGACAGATATAAATAGAAGAAAATTTTTTTATAAAATCGATATACAATCTCAGTTTTTCATATTTTTCTATTCGTATTTATACTGAATAATAACGATAAAATTATTTTTGCTATATATTAATTAGGTGACTAAATCGAAGTAAAAAACATCTCTATCACTCTCTTCTTTAAAAAATCATAAGATCTTGTAACAAATAAATTAATAAATAAATATAAATAAAAGAATTTTGTTAGAAAGAACGAACACTTCCGTTAATACAAAAATTCCTATACGTAAAACATTTTCTAATCAAATTTATACAATGTCTCTTTTCTCTTATGTATTCATATTTTTCTAATTTTTCTATTATTTAATAATAGAAATAAAATATACACCGAGTTATCTTAATTATGCATTAAGAAAGTTAATGCATTTAACAACTATCAGAGCTTTACCTATATATATATATATATATATATATATATATATATATATATATATATGTAGGAAGCTGTATTAAAAACAGTCACTTGAATTCCGGACGACGTTGCTTAGAAAAATAGTCCTGCCGGATAAACGTCGACTTGAAAAGCTTCGGAAAAATACGGGCTAGCTTTTTGAGAATGGTATCGGAGAAGACAGCAAACACACACCTCTGTAGGTGGTCCTGACGAAGTTTCCAATTCGTTCCCGTGGGGAATGAGAGATCGGAATTTTATGAAGCTCACCGGATTTTCTGGCGGACTATATTTTCCGTACGGTTATCGGACAGCGAGAGTAAGCACCCCTAATCGGAAACCACGGGAAATAACGAGTTCCTTATGAAACTCAAAATATCGATTGATCTCCCTGTTCGCTCAATCACATTTCTCCATCCACTCCAACCACTTTCACCTTTTATCGATCAAAAACTTTTTCTCATTGATTCACAATGAAATGATTTTTCTCATGTCTTTTGAAATATTTTTCATGAGGCATATTATAAATTATTACAAACATTGTCATCTCTTGTGTCGTAAATAAAAATGATCTATGGAAAAAGATCAAGATAGAATTTTTCTACGAAAGGTTTCTTTTAAAAATTTTTATGTATGTACATATGTATGTATGTATGCATGTACATACGTTGAATTACAGTAAGATAAATAAAGCGAACCTAAACTATATGGAAACTTCGAAAATACACGTTCGCAAATGTTTCTATAAAAATCTGATCAACAACTGGGTTGACACGGTATAACGTAGTAATTTATCGATCGAACCTTGTCAAAGATAGAGAACTTAATGGAAAAAAAATAGTATTATTTGTGAAAGAAAAAGGAAGAAAGCTTGCTCGGCAGAAAATGGAGGAAAAAATAACGAAGAAGAGAAAGAGAGAGAGAGAGACAGAGAGAGAGAGAGAGAGAGAGAGAGAGACAGAGAGAGAGAGAGAGAAAGACAGAGAGAGAGAGAGAGAGAGAAAGAAAGAATAGCAGAATCATCAAAAGACAATTTATTTTCGATTCAGTTTACGTCGGCGCGTTTTCTGTTCCGTTCGTTAGGACATTTGTGTGTATATATATGTAAAACACGAGGAACGCATGTACTCTCTCGTTTATATAACAAAGCTATGTATATAAAGTACACATACGTGAAATCTACACGTATTACACATATGACGACAATGACCTGATTTTCCATAGGATTAATAGATTTTACGAATCCACGTTCGATCATTGCGGCCCGGAAGAGATTAAAGGCAAATAATGCGATGATCCCTAGCAAAGAGGGAGTGGATATATCGAAAAATGTTATTTAATCGTATCAAACGTTCGACTGCTTTTATCATCGCATAATCTCGCGATCTACGAGTCTCACCCTGAATGTGACGATGTTGCAAAGACAAGGATCGAACGTTGAAATTGAAAGAGCGAGAGAGAGAGAGAGAGAGAGAGAGAGAGAGAGAAAGAGAGAGACTCGAAAAATAGAATACAATAGACGAGAAGATGAAGTATCCCGAATAGAGAAAAATATCCTTGGTCGATAATCCTACAAAGTCGAAAAGTACGATAAAAGAAAAGAGAAAAGAAAGAAAGAAAGAAAGAAAGAAGTAGAAGAAAGATAGTCAAAGCTGTAACATGTCGGATCACGAAACGAAAAGTCATTGCCTTAGCACGTGCCTCACAAATTCGACGAAAGCTCTACGTGTCTTTGCCTCGATCCGTATGATTTTTACGCGAAATTCAATCCTTAACCTTGTAGATGTATGTCTCTGTGTATGTATGTCCCTTTCTCTCTCTCTCTCTCTCTCTCTCTATCTTCTAAATCTTTATAGGTCAGACTTTTCAAGAATGAAAATTCCAAATTCCAAACGTTTTCCTTCTTCTATATCTCCTTCATTTTTTTTCTTTTTTATTCATTCTTCAAGAAGACAAAGTCTCTCACGTGGAATGAAAAATACGTTCGCAAGTTGTGAATGGGCCGATAAAAGGATTACGAGTCAACGGCGAGGACAATCGAGTTCGACTTTCTATCTTCCTTTCCTCTTTTCCTTTTTTATTTTTATTTTTATTTTTATTTTTTTTTTTTTTCATTCTTTTTTCGATTTTTTTCATCATTTCTTTTTTCTGCCCTTTCGAAGTAACAATCGGGTAATAAAAGGCGATATAAGAGCTCGAGGCATTTTCGAAGCGTTCGTTTTACGAATTAACTTCCTCGCACCCGGTTTGATCCACGGTATTCGCAAAACGAAGGAGGTTAAAGTTTTGTCCCGGAACGAACCGACGGCGATCCTCCTCTCTTTCTATCTTCACAGTTCTCGGAGAATTCCTTACTACCTTTTAATTTCTTCTTTCTCCTCGCCGCTCTCACCCTCACCCTCACCCTCACCCTCATTCTTATCCTTTCTCCCAATACTCTGAACTTCCTCTTCCAACATTCGCCATTAGAATTCTCAGATCGACCTATCGTCAACTCTTCTTGGTTCCCTACGAGTTAAGGTTTAACGAAAATAAAAAGAAACAAAAGAAATAAGGAATGTATAATCAACATGGTACTACTCATCGAATAGCTGCGACAATCAAATTGAAATTCTATAGAATTCTCTTTCCCCCTCCCTCTCTCTCTCTCTCTCTCTCTCTCTCTCTTTTCCTGTCTCTTTCTCTCCTAAATAAAAAGCTTCGATTTCGATATTCACAGATTAGCGAGAAAACGAAATAGAGAAGGAAACAAAGTAGCGGAAATAATAGTTATGAAGGAGAGAGAAAAAAAGAAAAAAGGAACAGATAACTGCGAAACGAATTTCAACGGAAGGCGATCGATGCGAAAGCAAGTTACGGGTTGTTCGATATGTATCTGCAGACTACACACCAACAACTATCCCCCTCCCCGTCACCGTAGACACCACTCAAGTATTCTAGCACCACCCTATACCATAGTCTCCACTCTTCTCGTCTTCCTCACTTATCTTTCCTGTCCTCCCTTCACGTCCGACGCCGGTCAAATTATCGTCGAGCCTCTCCGACTCTCTCAAAGCCTTTCCAAAATTACTTACGACCTCACGGAACCGTAAGTCTCGACGTCTCGAAATTAGTTCCCACGAGAGAAAGGGAGAGTGAGAGAGACTAAGAGAGAGAAAGCGAAAGAGAGAGAGAGAGAGAGAGAGAGAGAGAGAGAGAGAGAAAGAGAGAGAAAGCGCCATTAGGTATGCACGCTTCCGAATTCGTTAAAGAGAAAGGGCAGCAACCTAACAGAAGAACCGTCTGTTCCTTTTCCTTCTATCCCTCTTCTATTTCCTCATTCTCTTTTCTCTTAGTTCCTAACTTACAGAAAAACGTTCCTATCTCGAAAAAATATTACTATCTCAATCGTGTTAACGTGACATTTTAATAATTTTTCAAATCTTCCATGTCCTCTTTTCCTTCTGTTAGTCAAATTCAAATGATTTTACAGTTTACGAATTCTCTACGTACCTACATATTTCGTTATTTACGATCGTTCGATTAATACGAATACTTTCCTCGGTTAATACAAATTTCATTATGTTGTATTATGTTTAACGTCAAATTGATTTGTTAGAAAAACAAAACAAAAATGGAAGAAAAAAAGAAGAAGAAAATAGGGAAAAAAGGTGTTATTACATTTAACTGTTATTTTTACAAAAGTTCCCTAAGAAGAGGAAAGAGGAAATTCAAAAGCAGATTTAAATTCATTGCTCGTTTTGCTCTATTTTTACAATTCTCTCTCTCTCTCTCACTCTCTTTCTCTCTCTCATTCTCTCTCTCTCTCTATCTCTCATTCTCTCTCTCTCTCTCACTCTCTCTCTCTCTCTCTGTTTTTCTCTCGTTATTTATCATAGAGCGGACGGTTTATTTTTAATCGAGTTCTCTTCGTACAGAACACGAAAGCTTTTGATTTCTAGTTGTTTAATCATAGTATGCGACCGATTAAACGAAGTTCGTTGATTCGAACGATTTTTCCATTACCCTTTTACGTTATATTATGGTCTCCTGTCGTTGGGTTGCTCAGTTATCTCACCGATTTATGACACTTAGATTGTAAACCAAACATCGATCTTGATGAATCTAGATGACGCAACACTTTCCAAAAGAAACGACTCGCGATCTAGCACATTTTATCATGATTTGCAAAATAACCTACGATTATACTCTTTTATCTTCGTTTTTCTATCCATTTTCAATTCAATGTCTCCACTATAGTTAACAAACGTGACCTGAAAAATGATTTTGGTCACACCCCTGGCTTATCCAAGATACCTTGTCGCTCGATCGTTGCTTAGTCAATCTCTGTCTAGGAATTCTGCATCGTCATTCAGTCCGAAAATCGAACATATTGAAGACGAAATTCGAAAATCAGTTATAGCAATATATATGTGTATGTATATACATATATATATATATATATATATATATATATGCATATGTATATCATATATATATACATATATGTATAATATATCCATAATGTATGTGTAGTATATATATATATATACATATACTTATCGAATCGCAATCGTACGTCTCGATCTTATCGCATGCCACTGGCTCCTCTGTGATACCGCTGTCCTCAATGGAGTCACGTTTATCGATAATCAATATAGATATGTCTAACATCCCTATTGGATATGGCATAACTTAGTACAAATTATTGTTAATTTATGTTTAAGGAGAGAGACGAAATAAATTATCCCCTATCTGACTTTACAATCGAGATTGATTTTTGAAGACGAATATGACCGAATATGAGAGAAAAATGTATTTATTGGCAAAGTGCCATTGTAGTGCGGCAATATTTTTCCGTGGTTAATACTGTAAATAACGAGGTAAAGTAAAATACCGAGAAAAAGGAACAAAAAACGTCGATCGATCCTAATTGCCCTGGGAGATCGAGAAGTGAGAAGAGGGTGGAGAAATTTTGGGGGATGTCGCGAAACCGCTCGAACGAGGAAAGTTCGTAGGTCGTCATTGGTGGTAACGGACGGTGCTCGATCGTCCGTTCTCGTCAAGCACGAAGTAGTAAAAGTTCGTCATTGATCTGACCTGCCAACCTCGCTCGGATTAAAAAGGGCGAGATTTAGGAAAGAGAACGAATTGAGCGGCTTGATTAAAGCGATTCTCCGAATGTTCATGAAGAAGTTGAAGTGATCGTGGCCTCATCGAGTGATCCTATTTTTAGTGTGACATACCCGAATCTCTACACGGTAACCGTGTCAAGTATATTGGCTTTTGGTTAATTACAGAAAAGATAAGTATTTTTGCTTAACGTGCTATTCAATCGCATTCACATTTGTTTATTACGAGTGCCTACGAAATAAAGAAATATATAATAAAATATACGAATATTTTGATTAAATCAATTTGATCGTATTCAAATCTATATGATTCATACTAGAAATTCGTTCAAACGAAACAAGCGACCGATATAATTTTTATTATATGATAGATATGGGATAATGGATTTAAACGAAGAAAATGAATATCCCTTTACAATTTTGAAGAAAATAAAAAGTAGATATGTATTTAAAAAAGGTAATAACCGTGACAAAAAAGATCATACAATTTTTAACTCATTACTCGTTCTTCGTCATATGTCATTTTTGACATTTCGAAACTCATTATCTTTTCGGTCATTCCTTACTAGATCTATTTTGTACACATATATAATCACATCTATCGGAAAAATAAATAATTTTTTGCAATCATTTGGCATCAAATAATGCTCGCCACCTTAAAAAGATTTGATCAAACTAATATAAACATAAACGTCGATAAAATAGTTCCACATATATATATATATGTATATGTATATATATACACATACATACACTTTCTCATATCTAAATATGATAAAAATTCTCTCATATATATATATATATATATATATATATATATATAAAACATACATACATAT
Organism: Vespa mandarinia; assembly: GCF_050613455.1. Classification (NCBI taxonomy): domain Eukaryota; kingdom Metazoa; phylum Arthropoda; class Insecta; order Hymenoptera; family Vespidae; genus Vespa; species Vespa mandarinia. The sequence continues at coordinate 11,705,888 of NC_140811.1, read as the reverse complement.
GTATATATACATATATATACTATATATATGTATGTCAATATGTTATATATATACACACACACATATATATATATGTATGTATGTATGTATGTATGTATGTATGTATGTATGTATGTATGACGAAACGAATCGAATCCGACGATTTATTGACGCTTCTTAAGAAGACCGAAAGAGGATCTTGGAAAAGAGCTACGATCGACAATTCCATTCTAGTAATGCGATCAAGTTACGGAAAACGAGCTGGCCCCGATCTTTTGACATCTCAATTTTCGTATATACGCATAGGCAACCAATAAGAATATAAAACGAGAGGTTTCCTATCTAATGTACAAGTATAGATACATTGATGGATATTTATCCTGACTGGGAAAAGAATCCTACGTAGGAAATAGTTAATATCAATTTTTCTTTCGTTTTCCCTTTTGTCTCTCGAAGAAAATCGATTTTACGCGCCAGCATAAGTTCAATTCAAGTTTCGAATTATTCGTGTCCAGTTCAAAATGAAATACGAGTTTAATCACTGTCTTCGCGCGCTTAGAAAACTTCGGAAAACTCGATTTCCACCGTCCGTCAGATGACTATTCTTCCTCGTTCTCTACTTTTCTCTTTCTCTTTCTCTCCTAGGAAGAAGATTAAATGTTGATGGCATGCGGAAGAGTTTAAACCTTTCCGCTGTTTTTTGATATCTCGAATTTCTTAATAAATCTTTCTCTACATTCTTCTTTTTTTTTTCTCAATAGGCGAATTTACAGACTTTCGACCTTGAATAAGATAATTATGAGGACGTTTTGAAAAGGTTTCGAACGTTTCCACGTAATAAGAACATATGTATATACATATGTACATATGATTGATTTATAATAATCAAAGTTGAAGTAAATTTGCGACACGTATCGATTATGCTTGAAAGATCATAAGCTTCATAAATTATAACGTTTAGATTTAGAGACTTTTAAGACTTAATTTATCAAATTAATTTTTATTATGAATATGAAAAAAAGAAAAAGAACAGAAAGAAGAGAACTTTTTTAAAACTATTTTTATAATAATCGAAAAATACGATATTAATTTTCATCTCACGAAATTTTACCATAAGTATCTATAGATTACGGTTTTTCTGCATCTTAAAAGTTTCATCTTTCGTGAAAGTTCGTGAAGAAGAATCAACGTCTCGCGCCGGAGGCAAAATTCTCTTCGAGAGGGTGGAGTACGTTGACCGGCAGCCTCTGTCGTTATTACGCCATGGTACGCCATTAGCAAACTTCTGCTAGAAACTGTTTCCACGATCGCGTTCGCTAAAGTCACACTTGGAAAGATCACGTACGGTCTTGCAACTTTCAAATAAAACTACGTCTTAAGGTCTCCCAATGACATCGAAAAAAGAAATAATAAAAAGAAGAAGGAAGTAAGTACATTTGTTATGCTTCTACTTCGTCTCTCTCTCTCCCTCTCTCTCTTTCTCTCTCTCTCTCTCCCTCTCTCTCTCTCTCTCTCTCTCTCTGTCTATCTCAATTTCTCAATAACAAAATTGTTTGCTTTCAACTAAGCATAGAAAAAAATTCCTACGTTTTTACAAAAACTTAAAGGCAAGAGTCTCATAATGAAAACTCGTTAGAAATTGAAAGAAAGAGAAAGACGAAGAAGTCTGGCTTTGCCGATGCTTTCAAGATCGATGAACGAGTGAGAGAAAAAGATAGAGAGAAAGAAAGAGAGAGAGAAAGAGAGAGAGAGAGAGAGAGTCGCGACGGCCTATCCCTCGCATTTTATCGAACTACCACGGTACGTCGCACGTAAAGCTCTCGCGAGCGACACGAAAACGAGAGAGTCGGGAAATAGGCGCGTTAAGCGTGTGCGACGAGGATGGCACAAGTCTCGCCAACGCGAATACGACGCACCCAGTAGACGCTACGCACGCGAGCACGCGCGCGCGTGGTTTTCACCTCTATAACCTTTTCGTTGATATTTATAAAAGTAAGAAAATTTAATGAAATTCAAGAAATGTTTGGATTATTACGTGAATAAAGTGGGTGGTAAAATCTTGTAAAAATTCGTTAGCTCACCTTTATCTGCGATAGGCAACTGTTGGTTCGCCGTTGGACGAAGAGGATGACGGATGACAATGAGGACGAAAGAAACGATGACAACGACGACAACGACGACGACGATGACGACGCTGACGATGACGTCGATGTAGACTTTAAAAGCTGAATTCTCGTCGTTTGTGAATATTTATTCTCTCTCTTTTTTTCAGTCTTTCTCACGAGACGCGCTCGACTATATCTCTCTCTCTTCCTCTCCGTCACCGGTGTTTTTTGTCGGCGATTATTTTTTTTTCTTTCTCTCTCTCTCGCGCGCGCGCGCGCGCGAACTTTCAGAGAAAGGAAAGTTAAGATCGAGAAGGGTAGAAGAAAATACGAAGAGAAAGAAGATGAAGAAGAAAGAGAAAAAAGAAAATAGAGAGAGAGAGATAGAGAAAGTGGAGAGAAAAGAGAAAGAGAAGAGAAAGAGAAAGAAAGAAAAAAGTGAAAGAGAAAAGAGAGAAAGAGAGAGAGGGATACGAAAGAGTACGCGTACGGTCTCTCTCTCGCGTGTAGATAAGGTACTCGTCTAGAGATGCGTACGTGTCTTTAAGTGTTGTCCTTTTCTCTCTGCCGCGTATATCTTCGCGTGAATACAAGCTTCGTATCCGGCCGTTTATCTCTAACTGCGAAACGTTTATCTTTTCCGTATACGCAAGAAGTCTATACGTTTCTCTCTTTCTCTCTCGGTTTCGTGCGCCCTGCGTACCAGAGATCGAAGTCTCGTGGCAAACGGTCGTGGACTGAGTGAACCCGAGTTCAGACTGAGCGGCGGAGTTGCCGTGCCGGCGACTATGGCGCCACGCAACGGGGGGCGAGCGAGTCATACGCCATCGATCCATCGAAGGTGGTATGGGGCTTTCTACGCGGGGCTGACGTTGCCTTTCCTATACACAAAACCAGACGAAGAGTGAGAGAGATAGAGAAAGAGAGAGAAAGAGAGAAAGAGAGAGAAGAAGAAAAGAGAGAGAGAGAGAAGGAACCTTACATAGTACCAAAGAGAGACAAAGAAAGACTTACGTAAAAAGAGAGAAGGAATAAGAAAGATAGAGAAAGGAAATGGGTGGAAAAGAGAGGGGTTGGTGAGAGGGGCGGCTTTGCTGCTTCCACGGCCAACAGAACGTCGCCGGACCATTGAGGGGTAAGGGGTGCAAACCTCTGCCGGAGAGCGATGTCGAGTCGGAAGAGGGCGGGGCGTTCTATCCTCGTCTCTTTCTCTTTCTATCTCTCGTACATTCCCTCTCGCATACCCTTTTGCGCGTGCATACATTCGTCACTTGGCGTACGCGCGCCAATGTGTCTTTTCTTCCCCTCTCTTTCTCATTCTCGCTCTATCTCTTTCTCCCGATTTTTCTTTCTTCGTTCCCACTCCATTTTCTTTCGTCCTACCTTTCCCTTTTTTTTCCCTCCGACCCTTTTACCTAATTTTAAGCGATACCCCCGTTCATTGCTGACCCGTTTCTCCATGCATTTAACTCCACCATAGTGGAATCGTTGGATTTAGAAATTCGAACGAGCGAAAAGACATACCGAAATTCAAATGAGGGAACTATTATTCTTTTCTTATTCTTCTTCTTCTTCTTCAATCAAACGATTGAGTAAACGATCGATACCGAATAGCTGATCGTTTATAAAGGAAAAAAGAAATTTTCCATAAATATGAAAATAAATGTTGATGAAAATTATAAGAAAAGAACTATACATAACGTCTTGGAAACCTATTGAAATCTGACTTTTCACAACACAGATATCTTACAAGAAGCGAAATTTTTAAAGGGTTGCTTGCACATTCGTCGGCAAACTTATGCACGAATGATCGCAGAAAGGAGAAACGCTTTTGCGATTTCTTCTGTTCGAAAAAAAATAGAAAGAGAGAGAGAGAGGCAAAGCAAAAAATATATGGGTCAGGACGTTAACGAGATTTTGATAGCATTTGCTAACGCTATTTGATAGCATCGCGCACCTTCGAGGAAGAACGACGACGATTGGTTTTAATGGATTTCGGTTCACGTTTGTCTCAAAGAACAAACAGTATCTCATCTATTCATGAGATATTTATCGGAATCTTCCTTCAGCACAAGAAAAACGCAATTACTACAAAGGAGACGAGAAAGCGAGACTAATTCTCATATTTTAATAAATAATTAATAATTAATAATTAATAATAAAAATAATAATAATGATAATAATAATGATAATAATAATAATAATAATATATTTTAAGCAAGATAATTCACGTTCTATTGCATAATATATAATTCACAAGATGTCTGTATTGAATTCGTTCCCATAGATGCCTTTAAGGATCGGGCACCTTGGTACTCAAGAAAACATAAATAATAATGAGAATAACAATAATAATAATAATAATAATAATAATAATAATAATAATAATAATAATAATAATAAGTAGAAGTCCAAATTAAAGAACAGATTTTGTAAAGTCCGAGGATAATAATAATAAAAAAAAGAATGAAAATATGAATTCTAAAAGAAATGAAAATAAGATGACTATAACAAATTTAAATCTAACAAAGTAAGAGGAAAATATCGTAATATAAAATAACAATTGTATGAACCAAACATGAACTTTTTATAAAATAATGTAGCAGAAACTTATAATTAAAAAGAAATGAAATAGAAGGGCTGCCAGTGGAAGAGACTAAATCTCGTTTCGCGTCAATCGTTACACGTTACGTTCTACTCTGCCTTCCCTTAATTAAAAATCGTAATTTAGCCATATTACGTGGCTTGTATCTCATCTCCTTCTTCAGCTAACGTCGAAAGCAAATTTTCACACGAATACCTCTTCAAATTTACTTCGTCGTCGTTTTCTACAGCCATCGAACGACCTTGTCTCTCTCCCTTTCGTTGTACGGATAAATTTACGTCGAATCGATCGAAATACGTGAAAATGCTTCGATACAAATTTTACATCCTCTTCTCACAAAGTAAAAAGGGATAAAAAGGGAAAAGCTTTATATTCTCTGAAACAACTCCTCGTTCAAATGTCTTACAGAAAAGTCATTAAATTTGTAAGGATTGCTTAATTTTTGAAATAGAAAGTATAAAGTTCAACGTTTAGATCTCAGCAACGAAAGAACGACAAAATCTTTTTCTGTCGTTCAGCTTTAGATTAAATAATGGATGATATATTTTACGATTTGTCTTCTACTCTATTACGGAGAAGAAATTAAAATTTATATGTATGACTCGAACGATTTGATGTATCGTTCGATCGAACGAAACATTTATCATCCCAGATTTGATTTATTTTCTTTTTATCCAGTTAAAGCAAATTAATTTAAAAGTCGCAATCAATAAAATCAAATATGCACGATACCCTACGATCATAATAGGATACACTTTAGTTTAGAAATTATTTTAGGATTTATCTTAGATTCGTGTACGTGCTGTCGTATCAAAACTTCCTCCTATGCTATTCTTGCAACACTCGACGAAGATCAGATCGGATATGATGAAAGTCAGATTTGTCTCAGCTGCTACCTCCTAACCGGGCTACCGTAATTCAGCAACTCCGATACATTCTCGATCGAATCTCCGTTCAGTTCACCGGTCGTTGCTGATTCGTACGATTCGATGGCTCCAATCCAGAAAACGCAAGTTGAGCACGCATATAACCTTCTCAGTTTCAACCTTCCTACCTTTCTCTCTCTCTCTCTCTCTCTCTCTCTCTCTTTCTCTCTCTCTCTCTCTTTCTCTCTCTCTCTCTCTCTCTCTCTCTCTCTCTCTCTCTCTCTCCATCTATTTATCTTTTAAAAGCGAACTATTTTTCCTTCTACTTATTTTATTATCACTCATAATAAACTTCATTTATTTTGTTGTAGAAATTAATAACGAGATATCTTCTTATTTTCTATTTATCAATCAATAGTACATACAATTATAATAAAAATGAAACAAATAATATTCCTTTCAACTATTTTTCAGCCAAAATACTTGTTACGTATATAAGTTAATTGATTATTTCTTTTTCTTTTTGTAATAAGTATTGTTAATTATCGTTAACGAAATATTAAAGAAATAATTAAAAAATATTTAACACACAAAAATAGTTGTTTACTAAATATAATTACCAATAATATTAATGAATAAATTTCCCAAAAGTCGAATATTTCGTTATATCGTTTCACTTTTATTACAGGGAACATAATGAAATTTTAACAAAACATGCAAAGAAAAGAATAATTCATATGATGACTATTAAAATAAAAAATTCAAGAAGATATAAGGAATGTTACGTTTCACAGAACAAAATGAAATTTTCGAGCTCGTGTATTTGCAAATTGACTGGATAGAATACACAAAAGAGAAAAGAAAGCATTATTCTTTATCTCACTCTATAGTTCACATTTCGTTGTTGACCATTATGATATCCAGCCAATATCCGACATTACCAAACTTTACGAGCATCGAGGGCCATTTTCCCGAATCAAAAGAACATGTCGGACTCGTAGACCGCGACTAATATAGGTCGATCTCATTTCTCATGTCGATAAATCACGATCGTCTTTTCGGTAAAACGATCGTCCTTACTTTCCCGCGGTTAACAGTGGAAGTGAAAGGTGGTCCATGTCGGTTTAAACAAAGCTCAATCAATAAGAGGTCATACGTTAAGAATTTATTATGAACTTGGAATTATCTGAAAGTTTTAGATAAATTTAGATGAGATTCACCATATATCTCGTCTCTTGTTAACGCTCTATAACGTCATATTATTAATAAATCACGTGATTAGATATATATCTTTATTTTTTAATTATTATTTCATTTGTTTCGTAATAAAATTAATTAATAGTTTATATCACACAGAAAATTAATTTTTGTCAATTACAAGTTATGCTTGGCATAGAGTATAGTTATACTAATATAATACATTATTAATACACAGATATATAATATATTTATATAATATAATTATATATATAATATATAATATATATAAATATAATATATATATAAAATAATTATTAAGTTTATATAAAAATACAGTTTTATAAGTTATATATGTATATATATATATATATATATATATATATATATACATATATTTATATATATATAATAATAATAATAATAATAATAATAATAATAATAATAATATTTGTTTTAATGTAAGTTATAGAGAATAAGTTTTACACATTATATAATCTTTTTTAATAGAAAAAAATAAATTATATTATAGAGGATTATAGAGGACAAATTAATCCATTAATTTTATTTTCATCGTCTTAATTATCCGTTCGAAATTTTTTCAAAGAACGTCTGATAAAAAATTATTTTCACCCTTTTCAAAACCAGCTTTGAATTCCTATTTAAGACGCTTAAAATGATAAAGGAAGACGCAAGATAGTCTAATCTCCTCTCCAATTTCACGAAAAGACGCGGAGAGATTGGTCCGAAGGACTGCACGCATGTCAGAAACAACTGGCCCTTCGCACGATTCCGTAAACGACATCAGTGAGCATCTCTAGCGATCCGTTTTGAAGAACGGAAATTATGTAATTTCCTTGCATTCTCCGTACCTCGGCAAGCTTTGTGAGAGACCACTCGCACAGCGCGAACATTCGGCATCGAATTCCTAATCGAATCAATAATTACGGGAATTCCTCAGCAAGAAAGAGCTGGAGAGGGAGAGATATCTCGCCATTGACATCTGCCGTTCTCCATCTCGCTATTGTGCAGCCAAACGTTTCCGGTCTTTCTCTCTAGTCATACAACTCACCGGAAATACGTAACAACGAAAGAGAGAGAGAGAGAGAGAGAGAGAGAGACAGAAAAAAGGGACACATACGAGTATTACAAGTTACCTACGTACACACTAATTCGAGACAAACTTCATTATTTGTCCTATTTTCTCTGTAGATTATTCTTTTCCATTTCAGCTACATCATAATCTCGTTATCAAAGAGATCAATTGTAAAGTTTGTTTCGATACTTTTGTCTGATTCTTCTCATAATTTTTTTGTCAAAATGAATATCTTATAATTTGAAGAATGAATGAAATGCCATAACAAGTTTATCGTACTCTTCTCTCTTTCTTCTTCTCGAATATATTTCAAAAGAAAAGAAAATGATAAAGAATTTTCTCAAATCGTATCTGTGTGTATTCATGTATAGTCTGAAAAAGTCTACGGATTCTTAGAACATGTATACTTACTCACACTTGCATTTATACTTCTCGAAGCTTCTCGTTGGCTACAGAAGGGTAGTAGACGTAGCGTCGCCGGAAAGGCCGAAGTGGAGATTCGTGTAAGCAACGTATTATCGTGCCTAAAGTTATGTATATGCTATGATAAGAATATCAATAACCGAGAAAGTCGATTGCATTTAAGGTCATGAAACATATAATGCCATAGTTATTTAGTTATTAACATTGTCTCTCGCTATTCTTGATCCGAAATTTGTGTCGATGTCGTTCCATTCTCTTTCTTAATTATCTGGACCAATGCAAGAAAATTATTTATTCGGCTTAACTCGAATATTTCTTATTCCTCTCCTTGTTCGAAACGAATAAAGAGAGGAGTAAAGAATAATGCTACAGACGGTAAATAATACATTTAATTAAGATCGTAGGAAACCAAGTGTTAAATAAAAAGAAGAAAAACAAAATAAAATTCGTATACTTAATCAACGAGAACTTGTTAAATTCTACGAGTATAAGCCGAAGAAAAGTACATTGAGGTTATTATTCCTCGTTAGTCAGTAGCAATGAAGAAACACGATATCAATGATAACAAAGACATTTAGAGAGAGAGAAAAAGAGAGAGAGAGAGAAAACACGAAAGGGTTAAAATCTAGAAACAAAGAGAAACACATAGTTTCTCATAATTTTCTCTCTCTCTCTTTCTCTCTCTCTCTCTCTCTCTCTCTCTCTCTCTTTCTCGTACACACACACAATCTTTCGGTAAATTGCCCGAAACGAGTTCCGCTTTATAAACGAACGAACGAATGAACAAACGAGCGACGGCATCCAACGTTTTAGCAGCAATAAAGTTTACGCTACCTGCGATTAAAATGACGAAGTTCTCTACGACGTGACGCCATCGTAGATTTTGCAACTCGAGATGGTTTTTCCTGCTTCCAATCGATAGAGAACGTTCGTATGCTCTTGATGGATAATCCTCGTCGCGACATTATGGTCGGTCAGAAAACAGCATCCTAATATAAATCGATTGAAGATATGTATGTACATATATAGAGGAAGTGTTCAAGAAAGTTTCTGGATAAATACGAGAATGTTGTACGAATGTTTATGTGTATATGCATTTATCTCTATGAGGCTTGTAAAAAGTTCTTAGAGAGATGTGTATAGTACTTAGCAAAACAAATAAAAAACTTTCAGAGCGAACGTGAGATACGGATAATATTCCATTCCTTTCGTGTAATATAACGTTTTACTGTCGTTAAGATGAAACTTCAGATTTCTGTCTTTTTATGTATTTATATATATATATACATATAACTATGTATGTATGTACATATGTATGTTCGTCCTTAAAACATGGGAACAACCGATAAATGTAAAATGAAATTTTCAATCAAAGAGTACAGAAACTTCTCCGTGAATATCAATAAACATTACACTACACTAAAATTTGCTTTAGACTCCTTTATACATCCTGTATACGTTAACGTCGAAACTAAATTGAAACTAGAGAGATAGATACGAACGGTTGGCAAATGAAGGAGAGAAACGTTTAGATACGTGATCGATGAATACTAGCCGCTTATACACTCCGTGACGTAGAACTCGGCTTAAAATGACTTTGAATTAATCAGAAGGCTAGCGAAGCTTGTGATCGATTGAGTTCGACAGAAATAATAATGGAAGTCAATTTTCTCTTTCTTTTATTATACTTTGAAATTCTAACGATAATATTTTTGTTCTACTCGAACTACTATATATACACATAAACATGAAAATTTGCATAATGTATACACGAATGTATTTATTTATTTATTTTACGAAGCTTCCTAGAATCGGTCCGAGCAAAGCAATTTTGAAATAAAGAAATACTTCGCACCTGTAATACATGATTACCTGAAGGTACGTGCACTGTTCTTGAAAGCTCCGCTGATGTATAAACCCGTGTAAGCAAACTGTAAACATCCTTTGACTACCAACTGTGAGGAGTGAAATCGAACCCCGTGTGTTTACGATACGAAAGAACAGAATGATGTTCTCTCTCTCTCTCTCTCTCTTTCTCTCTCTCTTTCTTTCTTTCTCTCTCTCTCTCTCTCTCTCTCTTTTTCTCTTTCTCTTTCTCTCTCTCTTTCTTTAATTTCTTGATCGAAGAATTGTCATATAATAATTAATGTTTCTTTTGTAATTATATTTGTCGTTAAAATATTGCTTTTTCTCGGATTTGAAATGAATTTTATGTACATATATATTTATGTACCTAATATACGTACAAGAATAAAATAGAATGAAGAGTAGTAGTAAAGTAAAATCGTATTTCTGAAAATTGTGCTAATAATGACTACATAGAAATGTCCAAGTAAATATTAATTGTTACGTAAGATCGTTAACACCCGCACTAAGCTACGACATAGTTCGCAGAGGATCGGCTTAATTAAAGTTTAATTACTTCCGATGTGTGCATTTGTGATCCACGAACTCAAAATGGACTCGTTGATCGCGTAACTGTTAAAGACTTTTTAAAAAGTTCTCTACAACTTTTCAAATGACTCAATTCTAAGATTCTGATATTCGATATATTCCTGTTTTTAACAAAGATACATGATTTTCATACAAAAAGCTATGTCGACAGATTTACGAAGTAAGTATTCTATATCTATTCATAGCAATCAAGATTTATGTAACTAACGATCTCCTACGTTTATTAACTTTAATGGATAATAAAGTCTAGGCTATATTTTACTTTCTGAGTTTAAAGTTAAGCAAATAGGAGCTTATTCCTTGCTTAAAAGAAAAGAGTGAAAAAAAAAACGAACGACAGATAGGAAACAAGAAAAATGGTCGATTTTCAATGAAATGATTACAGCGACCTCCATCAGAGGGCTCGATCACTCTAGAGAAGAGAGTAGATAAGTAAGAGATCTGCTAATATCGATGAGAAAAGATCTCTGTCGAGACTAGGAAACAATTATCCTCGATTTTAAAGAGGAAAGTTATATAGCTGTAAGATGATAATATTGGCACGATTATTATTATATAAAAAAAAAAGAAGAAAAAGAAAAAAAAAAAAAAAAAAGAAACAAAAAAATTGAAACATAAATAGACATTATGCCGATTTTTATCGATTCTTCTACGGCACAACCTATCTTTTTTACAAACAATGTAAATAGATAGACGAAGACAATGGCGATTATTTCATCTTCAAGGATACGATAATTATTAATTTGAAAAACAATTGCATCGATCATTCTACTCGTACCCTTTCGTGATCGATTCGTAACAATGCAATAATTAATAATAAATTAATAATTACGAAACAGCTTGATAAGAAACATTATTTTAAAAGATTTCTTGAAAAATTTCTTTTGAAAGATTTTTTCTTTCCGCATTAATCAAGTCAGTTTTAGAAGATATAAGCGGATTAAATGGGGAAATATAATCAATGGTGTCGTGTTCGATATTAAGCCCTAAAAGCAACATTAATGACAAGCTTACAATATTGTATACATTGTCACAGGCATGTGCATTTTATTCTATGAACGAAATATCGTAAGTGACGATATAAAGAGACAGAGAGAGAAAGAAAACGAACATTGAAAAAATTCATCGACATCATAGAATATCTTCGGATACCAATGGCAACATCAAATCAATGTCAAAAGCAGGATCGATTGGAGAAAAAGAAAGACGAGTGAAAGTGAACAAGTTTCACTAACTTCTTGCATAAAACTTTTCTATTAGTTCGATAAAATAAATCAAAAAAGAAAAAAAAAAAGAATAATAAAAAATTTACAAATATAAAGTATTGCCTATAGAAAAGAACGAAAAATAAGGGAAAGATTTTGACATGATTTTCGACGAATTCTCGAGGAGAATATTTTTGTTCTTTTTTTTCTCTTTCTCTCTTCTCTTTTCACAAACGTGAGAAAAATTCTGATAATCGTTTATGGCTTTGGTCGAGGATCTGAATTACTATATCCTTTATTTCATGCCAATTTTCTTTCGATCACCAAAGAGGGTATCTTCCCAAACACATTCTTACGGTTCCACCAACGCAAGTAAATGTGCAAACATCTTTTGTCGAATATTTATTATTGTCGGATAGACCCGACCTATGAATACACCACTTGTGAAACAAAAGAATCGTTTATACGTATAAATAAACAAAGTAAGTATAAGAAAGAGAGAGAGTGAGAGAGGGGGAAGTAGGGTCGAATTGTATCAGAGATATTAAACAATATAAATAAAATATAATATACGTTGATAATTTGAAAATAGAGAGAAACTGGAGAGTTTCTGGTAGCGACACCTGTTAAACGAATATTTTCCTACATTTAGGATTCACCAGAAGCTTATAATTGGTAAGCTTCTGTAAAGACCCTTTTGAAATCGTTCGCTTTACCCTTTCGCCTGTTCCACGTGACATTTATGGTGTCATGTTGAATATAACACTGGTCTTATGAACCAAAGCGTGGTTCCTTGATTACTAATATTTGTCAAGATTGTCCTTTGACTTTGTTACAAGAACTGTTTGTAAAGTTTCCTAGGAAAGCTAATTCTACCTACTAACTTCGGAGGTATCCTAACGTTAATTACTTCGTTAATAATAAATGTCAATCACGGAAGAATAATTAATTATCGATGGAGTAGAAATAAGATCGTATTGAGAATATCTTTCATTTGAGAGAGAAATAATTTTACTTCATAAAAACATTCCTTTTCATTCATTTATCGAGACTCATTATTTCTAGTAGAGAGAAAAAAAGAGATAAAGAGGAGGAGAGAGAGGAAGAGAGAGAGATATAGAGATAGAGAGAAAGAAAGAGAAAGAGAGAGATCAATTCATAAGCTGACCTAATTTTTCACTTTCCCTGATTTCTATTAGTACGAACGGAAGAATTCGTCGATTCCTCAATGGGACGTCTACTTATGCGATGTCTCGATTTATGCAAACGGAAGAACACTACACACACGAACACACACATACACATACACACACACACACACACACACATATCCTTTACTGTTTAACGTTACATTTTACGTTCGTTTCGCTTTTGCCTGCATTGAGGTCTCCATGTGGAAAATGTTCCAAATACATACATACATAGAAAGAATTTAAATAATGAATATATTTATATAACACATATAAGCTGTCGTTGTCACGGTTAAAGAAGAGAAACGCTTAACAGCATCACAAGTTAGCCTACTTTTTGCGATCAATATGATGATCTCCCTTTTGAAGATTGTTGTTGGTTCATCGGGACTGTTGCGCATTATAAAATCGACGATCTCACGCTGCAAGTGGCATTGACTGAGAAGATCTCGTCTTACCGGTAGGCACATTAAATCCGACTTGCGAGTAACACTCACGTTGTCAGATAAGAATCGAGTCCCTGAAGAACTTGTGCGATTCTCTCTCCCTCTCTCTCTCTCTCTCTCTCTCTCTCTCTCTCTCTCTCTCTCTCTCTCTCTCTCATTTCCATTCTCATTCGAGAGAAAGGCAAATCGATCCTCGAGACTTCTTTTTTCCCTCCGGTGATTTGGACTTCAATGACGTTCCATACACGAACGGCTGCCACACGCATGACTTTCACTGTCATTCGGCGTTCGTTCGAGAGGGACAGCTAAACTGTACGAGCGATTCGTTTGAAGTCAACTCTTCGGAAGGAAAGGAATCTTTATTCGTGGACAAGATCGATGAAAGAAAAAGATCCTCTCTCTTTTTTCACTGAAATTCCAAAGAAAAATCTGATTTTCTCCTTGCTTTATTTCTTTTTCACGAAAAATTCCTTCATACAAAACGATGTTACATATACTATATATGAGTACATTTACTGTATATGAGTACATATACTGTATATGAGTACATTTACTGTATATGAGTACATATACTGTATATGAGTACATATACTGTATATGAGTACATATACTGTATATGAGTACATATACAGTACTCATTTCAAATTCCGCATGCAATTATTTCCCAAACTATAGATTGTTTCGAATTATATTTCAGATAAAACTTTCATTCTATTTCGGGAGGACACGTCTTACAGTGATCACAAATCCTGACTAGATGGATGTGCTTTCGAGATTACAAAGTAATCTTTGTTTTTTTTATACGCAATCGTATATTTTTATTTAGATAGATCTGTACTTCATTCCGAAATAAATTCATTGATCATAACACTTTGGTCTGTTGATTGTAACAGTTTAAGGTCAAGTAAAAAACGAAAGTTATTTTGAAATTTTTAAAGAGAAGATTCATGAATATTATAAAATGTTCCTACTCACCCCCTCCCCCCCGCCCACCTGCTCCTATCCCCGGAACAGAGAAATTTTTATTTGAAACATTCTTCGAAACGAGCTGTAGTTTGGGAAATAATTGCATGTAAAACTTTAAATAGGATATCCTATATAAGTATATATCAAAAAGTAACATTTTATTCCGAAATATAAATATATAATTTATTTATTATAAATACGATATTTTTTAATCAATTTTTAATTATAATTAATTTTGCTTAATTAATGTATTGATTTATAAATAGACTCCGTATTATAGTAATTAAGTTCTTACTTATCTTCTTCTTACTTATCTTATTCTTGTTTATGAATCAATTCAATATTAATGCATCACTCATCACTCTTCGTTCTTATCCAATGTACTTACTCACTTGATATATTTATTATTCAGAAAAAAATGTTGATTGGATAACTGGAGACAGAAACGACACGCTTTTTATCCAAACAATGAAACTGGTTTAAGAGAATTTTCTTCCTATGCATTTGCAAGGTTTTACGCCATGAATTCTCATAGTCGCAATTTTTATCCAATTTTCATGATCAAGATAAACATTCGTAAGATAAATATATTCTACAACAGATTATTATTTTCAATTTTTATAATAGGTTTTTGCTTGCATGAAAATTATTCTTGAAAATTACCTATTTCTAAAATATGATTATTACCAAAAAAATAACATTTTTCAAAAATTCGAAATGATAATCTCGTGTGAAAATCCTTTATCTTTCGAATTATGTATTAATCATCAAACTCAGATAAAAATTGTAACCATGGTAATTCATGGATATAAATTCTTACAAATACATAAGAAGAGAATAATAAGTTACTATAACGAAAAGTAAAAGAGCGCATCGCGTAGAGATGCTCGGGAAGATTTAAGAGCGAATGCTTTTTATACGCTCCTATAGAGATATACATATGTGCATATATACATACACACATACATACATACGTACGTACATTCGAACAAGTTATCGTTTTGTATTATATCATCGACCTATAAAAATGCTCGACATTATAGACATAATGACAATGTTGGCCGAATGAAAGCAAAAGGAGAAATTAATGACTCAGTGGAATTTTTTTCGAGCTTAAGTATTTTCTTTCTCTTTCCGTTTTCCTTTTCTCCGTCTTTTCTTTTTTTACTTTTTCCTTACGATTAAATGAACAATTGTGACCCAATTTTTATAGTCACGTGATCGCTTCACTTTCCTCATTTATATCCGGTGATCACGAATATAATTTCCTATTCCTCTCTCTCTCTCTCTCTCTCTCTCTCTCTCCTTCTTTCTCTTTCTCTCTATTTCTATCTCTATTCATCTACCTATAGCTTTATCTATTCATCTCTCTCGTTCTTTCGCGAACGACCGAGCAAGAGAACGATCCATTAGCCCAACCTTTTCCAAATTGGTCCACCAGAATATGGGCTCATCGGTGCGTCATGCGCCAAATTGCACCGTAATATCGGCTGAAGAGAGAAGAGAAGAAGAGAGGATGCTTTGTCATTCGTTGGGCGATACGTTAAAACGTACAAGAACGACTATTTTCTACAAGTCTCATTTTCCCTTTCTTTTTTTCTATTATTTCTTTCTTTTTCTCCCTTTCTGGCTCTCTTTCTCTCTCTCTCTCTCTCTTTCTTTCTTTCTTTCTTTATTTCTATCTCTCTTTTTTCTCTTCTTCGTTCTGTATAAAAGCATAAAATCATGAAAATTTTACTTGCATAGCAAACACACAGTTTGACCTTATCCACCAGCCTACTCTTAGATTATGTAAACATGGAAAAAGTTCATGAGCCGATATCCGCGTGCGTGCCGAGGATTCGTAACGAAATATCGTTTCCTTTTTTCTGTTTTTTTTTTTATGTCGTACACCGGATAGTAAGAAGTGTTTCCGTCGTTCGAGCCGCTTCATTAGCATATCGAAACTCTCTCAAACCTCTCCCTCTTCAGACTGATTCCGGAAGTAATTTTTTCTTTCTTTTTCGTTGCTTTGAAAGATCATTCGTTCGACCGGAATTAGTTCCCTTTTCGGTCGAAATACATTTCTTTCGTATATTTCCTCAATTAACATTTCTCTTTCTCTGATAAAAGAGGATAACCATTTCTTTGTGGCTTTTTGTTTCGATAATATTGGGTACATTACAAATAATCTCTTTTATTGCAAATTTTTATTTCATTATGGTACTGTTTCTAATAAACGATTTCATTAGTATTAACTTATTAACTAGTGATGATGGATTAACCTTCTATAACGTCTCTGTAACTTATAAGTCACACACGCACACACACACACATATTTTTTTTATTTTGTTTGTGTATTTTTTTTATTTTATTACATTTCATTTTAACAAAACTGATTGTTGCCGAAGTTCTACGTTGTTTTTATGTTATACATTTTTATGTTTTTAAATTATAATTAGTATATATAATATATATAGTATAGATACACAATATTATATATACTATATTGTACTTAGTATAAATATTATATATATATATATATATTAAATACTCGAATTTTTATACAAACTATATAAATGTTTTTTGTTAAATACGAAAAAAAAAATTCAATTGCAGAAAATTAACTCATCACGAAGGTTTAACTTCGTGATAAAAAAAATGAATAATTCATTTGTTTTTCACTCCTTTTAACTTTTATCGCTTCAAGAATATTATAATATATATTTATCAACCAACTCCAAAGAAACTTTATAAATTGTAACGCTGAAGATGCCACATAATTTTTATAAGATGATTCTTTATTTGTAAAAATATTTATAAATATTATGTAAATACGAATACTAAATAAAATCCAGCATTATTTTATTACCTGAATTTTAAAAGCAAAAAACGTTATACCTCCCATTTCTTTATTTTACGATTCATTAATTTATACAAAATATCCTGTTTTCATTAGTATCTTTTATTTTATATTAATCGAAAATTATTTAATCGAAATTACATATATCCACGTTCACGAATTGAAAAACTCGTCGATTAAAAAAAAAAAAGGAAACAGAAAACGGAAATAATTAGAAAATGATAAAAATTTCTATCTGCTGCTGCTGCAAAAAAAAGAAGAAATCTTAATATAACTCATTTAAATAACACCATAAATCTTTTTTTTTTTTTTTGTTAAACGATCAATTACCTACACAATTTCCACGTAAAAAGTTGAAAAAGAAGAGATTGAGTGGTAGTGGGTCATGGTAATTACTCGAACTATCGTGTTAAATCCTTTTCTCTTCTTTCTACAAATCACAATTATGAGTATTACTGTCTCTTTCAAACTCCTTTGCTCTAGGCTAATGACCGACTTTTATATTTTTCAGATGGTACCATCATCCCACGGTGTCCCCTGTTATTCGTCTCCGTGATCCGACTGGAAAATGTCAGACTCGAAATATTCACGGCGAAGTTGATAATGACGATGGTTCTATCTCCTTATTGCTTATTATTTCAACATCGCCCGTACTTGACTCTCTAAGAAGGAGAGGTAGGTAGTAACATTATCGAACCACTTAACCAATCGTAATAATACCGTACCGATGCCATCTCAAACGAGGAAACCTCGAAGCGTTTTTGTTAATACCACGGAAACGAGTCTTCGAAAGTAAATATTTTTTCACCAATCAGTAAGAGTAGTTCTCTCTATTCTCCAAGATTCAAGGATACGTTAAACTCTTTGCGATCATCCTTGTATTTTCATAATACGTAAAAGCTACGGAAAAATACATACGTTATTACCATTTTTACATTTTACTAAAAGAAGAGTTAAAAGATTCCGATTATATCGCATAAAAACGTTCGTTTTCGTCGATTTTCTTCTCGCATCGATGTCATCGTTAAAATAGAGCGAATGATATTGTTCATTTACCCCGTCCCCTCTCTCCTTTAACGAGAAAAGAGTAAAAGAGTAAAACTGTGTTACGTTTTCCTAAAACACATTTGTGCGTGTTTGCTCGGCGAATAACAACGGCAGCAGCAATAGTAACAACTACGATATATCCACGGATTCCATGCATTTACTGGAGCAACGAACTAAGCGAGCCGTGTAAACTCTTCTTCTCGGCCTTTTCGCAGAGAATTCCCACAATGCTCGTAAGTGCGTTCTCAAGGAGGAGAACCGAAGGCAAGCCGGCTCGTCGATGCAAAGCTGATTAAAAAAAATCAAGGATAGGCATCTCCTGGCGCCTAGAAAGCGTTCCACGGTCTACGTTCGTGCTAAGAGCTACGAAGTAAAATCTCGAGATTCATAAAGAATTTTCTTTCCTTTTTCTTTTTCTTTTTCTTTTTCTTTTTCCTTTTTTTTTCTTTCTTTTTTTCTCTCTTTTTCACATAAGATTTCCAACGATAATTCATTACAATTTCGATATGTTCGATGTTTCAATATATTATGTATCTATGTATATACATAAATACTTATATACATAAATACATATGTGTATGTATGTATATATATATATATATATATATATCGATAAGTGTACCTACGTAATGCGGAAACATGGCGTGGATAATACGAGCGTACGGCTATTAGGTTCATTTACTAGCAGGGTCTACCTACTAGTGGTACTCCCAGCCGCTCGTGGCCTAAAGCTTTTACCGTAATTAATGCTACGAGCTGCTAGACGAAATAATTTGCGATGGCTCGATCGACGAACCGTATGACGGAGACACTAGTATTACCGTGCTCTGGGATCAAGATCGATAAGGTAGAAAAGAAAGAGAGAGAGAGAGAAGCGCGAGAAAAGGATCTTACAAGTATCAAACGAATTTTACTAAATAGAATCGCACAAAGATCAAGTACTCGAGATCCACATATTTAAGTCTATTTTGAATTTAATTGATAGAATGACAAAGAACACAATTTGTCTTATATTAATATTTTATACTTACATTCTAATTAATGTATCAACAGAGAATGCAATTTATCTTATATTAATATTTTATATTTGTATAATTACACTGTTATTTGAAACGATTTGAAAATTTCTTTTATAATGTTTCAAAGATTAAAAATATATTCCTTGATAAAAACTAAATTATAATATAATAAGTACTGACAATAATTAATTATCCTGTATTTATAATCTATAAAAAAAATTATGAAAAATATTAGATGAATATATCAATTTGTCCGGTACTTAATACACGTTATTATAATATCAATTTAATGACATTAACATAATCTGTATATGCATATCTTCCTTCTTTCTTTTTTTTTTTTTTTTTTTTTGAATACCTTAGAAATTAAAGGTAAATCTAAGAAAATAATGATAATTGTAGAATGATAATTGTAGAAACGCTTCGATAAAAACAAACAACAGTAAAAAAAAAGGAATTTCTACAGACCGGAATCAACGATGTCGAGTCTTCCAACGAGGCGAGAAGATTATTATAAAAAGAATACTCCTCTAAACCGTTTCCTGTGCGTGGACTCTCGTCGAGAGCGCAAGAATAATCGTTGCTAGTTGTAGATACGTAAGTCCACGTGTGCGATCGTGCGCGGGTCAAGGAGTTCGAGTGAAAGTATTAAATATCAGTGGCCACCGACTAGATCTTCGATATACGCGCGGACATTTGCTCTTGCGCTGGATGCACCGTTATGACGAGGTACAAGATAGAAATAAAGACGATAAAATAGAGAGAGAGAGGAAGAGAGTGGTAATCCTATCGTCCGGCTACCTTCGACAACTTCCTTTCCTCCGACATCGAGTTTTCTTTCTTTATAGCCAAACGGTATCCACCAGGGAATTAGAAAATCGATGAGATGCTTAGAAGAGTGCGATAATAGTAAAAACTTGGTAGGTTCGGTCCGTATAAAACAAATACTTGCTTGTATCGTATGTATGTCACACGTTCGTAACAAAAGAATTAAAGAAACATTTAAGTCTTAGATAATTATAGTAATATCTAATAAAATATATTATATATATACATACATATATATATATATATATATATATATATATATATATACACATAGCTTCCAGGCAAATTTATAACAAATTAATATATTTTCGGTAGAAAATATTTTCTATCTTTTGGATCAACATCAAACTCGTTTTAAACTTAAGTAAAAAAACGATTGAAATATATTCAATATTTAAATCTTATATAATAATAATAATAAAAATTTGTATTAAATATAATAAAATTTACTATTTATTACTATTTATAAAATACGTAAGTACTGTTCACTCATATCCGCGACAAATGAATGCATTTTTGAAGTAATCCAATATTTGCTTATATCTTTTCTATTTTTCGAAAAACTCAACGTTAAACTTATTTTAATTTCAAGTAAAAGAACCGGAATATTCAACGAATTT
>NC_140811.1:11665000-11682500 GCF_050613455.1 Vespa mandarinia | reverse complement strand
AATTTTTTAACTACTTTAAAGACTTTCTCGTAGAACGTTCATTCGAAAGGAAAAGTTAAATGATTAAAGAAAAATATCCGGTGTGGAGAAACGGAAAAGGAAATTGAAAGTAATGGTAAGGTGATTATATACTTTGAGATCGTTAAAGAATATATTGCAGATGATAATAGATAATTTTAACATACGTCATTGATAACGTCTTATTTAGATAATCTTCACCTTGTCATACCGTTTACAAGTTCTTTCGATCCATTCAAAGCGCAAATATATTCTATCCCAGATTTGTTTAAAAAGGAAAACGTTCACCTTCGACCGTCCCCACGGACGTTTCTCACGTACGTCAAAAGTCTATCTAACGTTTCCTTGCACGATACCTTCAATTACACGCCTAACATACGTAACGTTCTTTTTCCGTGATACCGATTTCACTTTCAAATACGGTACTTCGCATACGTAGTACGCTTGTACTTCTGTTCTCTTACGTCGAGATTGATCAACGATTGTTTTCAAAAAGAAAGAAAAAAAGATAACAAAACGAAAAGAAAAAGACAAAATAACAAATCCATGTATGTTGTCAGATAAAATAACAAGTACGAAATTCTTATTGTCCGTTCAAATCGATAGAATCTTTTTCAATCGAAAAAAAAAATAAGAAAGAGAAGCAGGAAACGTATCGCACGAATGACGATACACGATTATGGGATCTCGAGGTAAAGGAAAAGGCGGTTTGTAGGTTGGACACCTCTTAGTTTCTGCGATAAACAACAAACGGCCCGCATATCAGTCGAGCCATGAAAAAATGAGTAGCAGTAACGCTAACCACGAAACAGCAACGCCACAATACTCTTTTGATTCCATCTTGGTTGAAGCTTTCTAAGAAAGATGATCATAGTTCTCTTTACCTAGCTTGTGAAATGAAAAAGAGAATCTTCTAATGCAACTTTTTCTTAACTTAGTTTTGATCATCATCATCATCATCATCATCATCATTGCTAGATATCTCAAGATCGACGTATTGATCTCTCCAAGATCTCTCCAAGAACTCTCCAAGAAAGATCTTCATTGGTGCAGATCTTCTCGAATATATCGTTTCATATAACAAAAATAATAATAATAATAATGCCAAAACGCAGAAGTTGAAGTACGACATGCCGGCCTCGTTTTCGTTCTCGTAATCGGCACCATAATACCGTAATAATGCGCTTTTGTTGGTTATAAAGCCAGCAGACGCGCCGATCTCGAGCCTCTTCTCTCATAATTATTCCCGTAATTCCGTAATTACTAAGTCATAACGCCAGAGAGGTGAGATTATATATAATGATATATCAACGGGTGGAGGAGGTACACGAAGAGAGTGTATTCTATGATAAGAAGGTGGAGATGAAGAAGAAGAAGGTGAAGGTGGAGGAGGATGGGGAGGGGAGAGGAACAAGAAAGATCCTTGCGGTCCGCTTACCGGACCCTGCAAGACTTGACACGTGCGGTAGAAGTGTAATCTAGCTATTGTTATGAAAGACAATGAACAAGTGACGCGTGTAATCGCTTCCATAAATCTCCCTTAGGGTATCCTCCTGACGCTCAATAAGCAAGCTTTCATTTCTTTCCCGCCTTTTTTATTCGCACTTCTCGTGTAATATACAGGTGTACATAAAATCGTGAGAAGTATGTACAATATATTAAAAGGGAAACGAGAGGAACGATTCCCTCTCTCTCTCTCTTTCCCTCTCCCTCTGTCTCTCTACCTCCCTCTATCTCTCTGTCCGTCTCTCTCTCTCTCTCTCTCTCTCTCTCTCTCTCTATTTTCTTTAGGAATGAATTTAAAAATTTTTTAAGAACATACATGGATTGCAAAATTACAACATATTAATAAATTTAATGTGATTTAATATTAACATACACATGTATGTATATAAAATCATGAGAAGTATGTACGTTAAAAGAGAAGCGAGAAGAACTTTAAAGTGGATTTTTAAGTTTTCAAATGTGTATGGTTTCATAATTGTAATATTTTTATAAATTTCTTATGTAACATTTATAGTATTAACATGTACAATACATACATATGTGTATCTACATACAATCGTAAATAATATGTATATTAAAAGAGGAAAAAAAATGATTTTAGAAGTAAATTATTAATTAAATTTAATTTATTTTAAACTTAATTTATGCGATTACAAAATTACAGTATGTTAATGAAGTTAATGTATTGGATTCATGTCATTTCTATACTAGCATACATGTATGAAAACATGTTAGTTCATGTATAACGATACTAAAAAGGTTTAATTTCGCGCATCTATTACAACGAGACATTTGACGAAGTTTTTTTATTTTTTTATATTTACTCACATTTTTTTCTATTTTAATAAATTATTTCAGTTTTGTATCTCATTCGAGATAGAAATCGATAGAAACTTTCTATTAACAAACAACCGGACAATTTAATGTTAAATTTTGTAAAAGAAATTATATTACTGTAATTTTTTCATTATTTCCGTTTCAATATTTACTTGGTATAATGTATACCAATTATGCATATTAATCATATAAACAAGTCCATGCATTAAAGAGTTAAATATCAACAAATTTCAATTTGTTCCGAAATATTTCGTCGTTCGAAATAATTCGAACAATTATTAATTCGATCGTGAAAGTAATAATATTTCAAGGTCATTTTTTTCGCTCTTTAAAACGTAAAACAATAAAGCAGACAGAAAAAAGAGAGAGAAATAAAAAGTAAAAATATTACTTCGAAGGAAGCCAACCGTGGTTGCAAGTCGACGGATGACGATGAGGGACCTATCGCAAGAGAAGATGAGCAGATTGCTCGAGTCGACCGCGTTATACTGTGAGACTCGTCATTTATCAGCCTAGATATCCCGAGAGTGGCACGCCGTTGCTCGCATGATGCAAACAACACGAAATACGACCGACTCCCTTTGTCTCTCTTCCCTTCTGTGGTGGATAGCGGTGGGAGAGGAAGGATAAAAAGCAGGATTCCTAAAGGAAAAAAAAAACAGCAAAAAAAAAAGAAAAAAGAAAAGAAAGAAGAATCAAAATTATCCAGGGGAAAGAAAAGAAGGCTATACTTTTGAACGAGAAGCTAGCAGTAACTTGTTAAGAACTGCGAGAAAGAAAAGAAAGAGACGTACTACTATCTTTTTCTCATTCTTTCTCTTTCTTTCTCTCTCTCTCTCTCTCTCTTTCTCTCTCTCTCTCTCTTTCTTTTTCTTTCTCTCTTTTGAGAGCTCGCGATTCGGAGAGGGAGTAAGATCAAAGACCACAGGGAGAAAGGGATAGAAGTAAGGTGAAGCAAGGCGAGCCGGTGATCGTAGTGGGATCGACAAAGTAACCTGAATCCGCGACGTCGACTTTCGACGGCAGTAACGACGAAGACGCCATGACGACACGATCACCAACAACATCGCCTTCAGATCGGCGCTCTACGATCGGACTCGTCTTAGCGATCTTTTTCATCTTTCTCGCACGTGAGTAATCTTCCTCTCTCTCTTTCTCTCTCTCTCTCTCTTTCTATCTCTCTATCTATCTATCTATCTATCTATCTATATATCTATCTGTCTTTCCTTATCTATACATCGATATTTTCATCAAGAGAGGATACGAATTTTACATTTGCTGGGCCATCGAATCTATCGAATTCCAAAAAAACGTCGAAATTATCGTTAAACGTGACTCATGACATGTTCACGATTCACTTTTATTATTTGTAGAAATAAATCCGTGGCTTTCTATCGACGATTTAACGAATGCTTCTCGTAGAAAAGAAGGACTCATTCTATGAAAGAAATAAAAATAGAAGAAAAAAGAATCGTCCCGTAGCATCTGATGCATCGACTAGCATGACGAACATGAACGAAATAGTTACTGGGTGATTTCGAGCGTGCTAATTGTCGAAATTAATTACGTACACGATTCGGCTTCTTCCTCTTCAGAGATTCCTCGCTCTGTTTCTCATACTCGTACGACTTTCCCAATCTCTGCTTGCTTCTTTTCTTCCTCCTTTTTCTTCTCCTCATTCTTGAAAGTTATTCGATACAATCGACATAAAACTCGAATCAATCGAAAATCCGCTACAAAGTTGGTCAGCCTCTATCGTCCTTTCTAATAATAATAATAAAAATAATAATAATAATAATAATAATAACAATAATAATAATAATAATAATAATAATAATAACAATAATAATAATAATAATAATAATAATAATAATAATAACAATAACAATAATAATAATAATAATAATAGTAATAATAATAATAATAATAATAATGATAATAATAATTACTATGATTTTGACGATTGTGGTGATAATGAGAAATAATGGTGTTGACCGTAGACACAGGAAACGTTGTTCACAGACAAAAACAAAACGTCGTTAATTACAGCCTGTAAGAAATTGAAAGGCGTAACGACTTGATCGTAATGCTCCTTTAAATCATTCCACGAGATGTTAATACTTCGTGACGGAAATTTTATATACTGTTCGGAACTTTTTAATCTTTTATAATGAAACTTTTTCTCGCATTTAAAAAAAAAAAACATTATATAACATGAAATATATAATTTATATTGTACTAATGTTATAAGCATAATTAATACTTAGGAGATATTAATCTTTAGACATGAATTAAGAAACAAATAAATTTGTGTCAAAGAAATAAATAATAATTAAAAAATACAGATATATAAGCGTGTAACTTTACAATTATATTTCGATTCCTCAAGAATCTTTTTATTCACGCGAGGAGCGACGATACAATGATCCTGAAGGTTACGAAATTTATATCCATAATATGTTCGTCGATTAGCTTACGAACTGTGAGCAGGATTATCGTCTTAATGGGATGCACACGTGGTCGGAAACCACTATGACGTAAGGTCCATTTTAAAGCTTTATAGAGAAAGTGCCGGCTCAACAACGACGACGAGGACGAGGATGAGACAACGAAATTAAACAAACGAGATTTGAATGTCACCTATATGAAAAAAGATGACAAATAAAGAAGCTTCCCTACTTCGAAAATATTTCTATAGAAATAAATTTAATGGAATTTCTTGAAAATGGAATAACGTTTTACAGAATCATAAAGTATTCTTTTCGAATTCGTTTCTCCCGGAAAGAATTTATATTCTCTCGTCAATTCTAATCGCGTAATATCCTTTAGTACGTTAATTTTTTCTTCCTATCGCTTTATCTTGCAAATTCATTCGAATTCATGCGCAAAAATGATGAATAATATTATACCTTCTCATTAATATTTATAACCCTATTTATGGAGTCTTTGTCCATAATAATGCTTATATTGTTAAAACAGAGATGGAACATCAGTATTCCAAAAAAAAAAGAGAACAAGAGCAGAGCGTTCAGAAAAAAATAATTTAGAAAAGTGTAAAAAAAAAAAGAGAAAAAGAAAACAGAGAAAGAAGAGAGATACAAAAGAGTTTGTTTTAATGGCAAATAAACAAATTTGAAGATTCATTTGAATCTAATGCTCGTGCATGTCATGCAAATTCGAAGACGTTGAATAGACAATTGCAATTTTTTTTTCTACAGAAATAAGTTCATCAGCCAGCAATATCCTCCTACGAAGTTCATCAGTATTTTACATAACTCCGATCACACACGTCGAATTAAATCGCGCCGATGACGCATCAACATAAAATCGATCAGTCCCAAAAACAAGCAATCGTTTTCTTTGGAGAACTTGCCAGTTGTTGTTGATCATTGCGACACGGACGGCGTATCATAAAGGAGCTTTGCCAATTACGCTCTCCACTTTCTGCTTTCTCCTTCGTCTCTGTAAATGTCAGAAGTCTCCTTGACATATATAATCCGTGTATATTTTATATAAATATAGTTAAAGCTCATCTCATATGTAGATATATGTTTATATTTCTCTCTCACACACACACACATATTTATAATTATATATTTATATATATAATATATGTATAAATATATATATTCATGTTTATATGTAATATATATGACTCTTTATACATACATATATATATATGTACTATAAATATATACGTATGTATATATTTAATAACTATATTTGTATATAGGATGAGCTTTGTAACGTGATCATCACTTTAATAATAAGTTTAGAAAAATGCATTAAAAAAAAAAACAATGATTCTTTGTGTAGTATAGTTTTTAAAGAGAAAAAAGATTTACAAAGTCTAACCAATTTTTCTGTCCATCACATTAGACGATTCACCTACCCATTATGTGTCCTTTCTCTCTCTCTTTCTTCTTTCTCCTTTTTGTCCCTCTATCTTTTATCTTTTTGTCCGATTCCTTTTCTTCGCTATTCCTTTCTCCCTTGGGTTTTCGGCGTTCCATTTCATCTCGAGTAATCCTCACGACCCGGTTGTTGTTCTCGCTTTACTCTCTCGAAAACGAAAGAGTCGCTCGAACGTTCCTATTTTCCAACGTCTTTGAACTCTCGATCGATCTAAGACCTTCTACCATTGGTTAAAAATGGCATAGAAAAATATTTCGAATGTATTTGTATCTAACTTTGTACTAAGTTGTTACTAACAAATAATTTATTACTAACAAGAATAACAAATAAATATCTTTCAAGATATTTATCCTTATCGTAAACGTAGATCGACCGATAAATCATTCGACAGATCGATCGATCATTGGATACCAACTGTTTTCGTTAATAGAATTCGAAGCACGTGCCCTGTAAAATATCATTCTCTATACGCAGAGACACGTGTATCTTTAACGTTGTTATTCGATACAATACAACATGTATACTCGAGAAAGAACACAATCGATGTTTGTGAAAAAGTTAAATCATACCGACGCAGTACAGATGTAATATATGTATCAGAATTATAATTACAATTGCATGTAACGATTGAAAGCATAGTTCGTTGACTAATCTATCAAAAATTGAAAAATATATTTTACAATAAATATTCTCCATTTCTCTCTCTCTCTCTCTCTCTCTCTCTCTCTCTCTCTCTATCTATCTATCTATCTATCTATCTTTAGCTCTATAACTCTTTACTGTTTGCTTTACTTTTTATCGCAAATTATCACCTCCCATAGCAATTATAACGGAAAAGCCTATCATATTCCGATCTCGTTCCCTTCCCCATGTATAATACGATCGATCTGTAAGCAGATTAATTAATGGAGCACATTATTTAAAATCGAATGAAACGCTTTATTCGTCGATTTATAGGCATTACCTAGGACAATTAGAAATGAGCCTATCTAGTATCAATAAGTTTAAATGATCAAATTGAACGATAATTTAATTCGCATTATCGCTTAACTCTTTAATTTATCTAGTTGCACTATCATTTAATTTCTTTGATCGCTAATCTAATTTTTTCTGCTTTTAATGTCATATATATGTGTACATACACGTATAGTTTCAAAATAAATTTGAAATAAAACTATTTTCTAGTGATTTGTTTTATTAATTAAATGAAATGTCACATCAGAAAGGTCATTCAAGAGATTAAAAACAAATTGTTGTTGTCATAACAGTGTTAAGTTTATAATACAGAGGATTAACACCCATAAAAATGACAAATCTTAGGTTTCTTCTTTTATAATAATCGAAATAGTTATTAGAGAATTATTAACACAAAGTTTATTCATTTTACTTTTGTTTATTTATTATTTTCAAGTTAAATATACTAAGAATAATAACGATTAAAGAAGTATTTTCAACTGATATGATAAAAATAGGTCGATTTTTCTAATCATTTGCAACTGTCTGATGTGTCATAACACTGATACATGTAATCGAACTTTTACTAAACAATGAACAAGATATTAATTAATAATTTATTAATTGTATTAATTTTAATTTATTATTTTAAAAAACTGTTCAATATGATATTATATAAATCTTGAACGTTGTTGTATAAAATTAATTAATAATAACTTCAATTATATATTATAAACGAACTACTTTAATATAAATATAATAAACTTTATATTGTAAACTTATTAAATATAAATGAAATGCTTGATTATTAGAGATGTATCGCTTAGAAAGAGAAGTCAACATATGACTACTGTGATCACGCACGAATAAGTTTTGAAGAAACTAAATTCTGTTAGAAATTCAATATCAAAATAAGATAAAAAAAAATCTCAGTCCAAAGTTCAGAGTAAACTGCTATATCGGAATAGACTACAGACACGCAATCAAAATCAAAACCATACACAGATATACGCCCAGAATAGTAAAATGTTTTCACTACTATTCGCAGACACACGTCCAAAACAGTAAAAATACTTGATTTACTGTACAGAGAGATCTATCCGTAAAAAATACATATAACATATGAAAAGAAGAGAATTTTAAAAAGGATATAAAAATGTACAAACGATATAGTTATTTATTTCCAGGATCATAACTATCTTAGCCCGAAGAAAACATCAATCCGATACGTTAGACATATTCGTTAAATGGAAGAAATCATCGGGATTATGTACTTCGAAACTAAACAACCGATCGACCTTGTCTACGTCATTTTTATCCAATTATCAAATACCATCGCTACGAGGAAGCATACGTATGTCCCATACGTTACATCGGTGATTACACGTGACATTTAACGGCACAGAAAGGGAGGAAGAGGGAGATAGAGAAAGAGAAAGAAAGAAAGAAAAGATATGCGCCCGTAAATGGCTGCTCTGTTGCTCCGCAAGCATTCAGCCAATTTTCCACAGTAGATCCGCCTAGAATCGTACAACGTTTTGTATTTTTTCTCCCCCATCTCTCTCTCTCTCTCTCTCTCTCTCTTTCTCTCTCTCTTTTTCTATCTCTTTTTCCTTTTTTTTTAGTTCTTTCCTTTCCTTTTCCCGAAGCCGATAGCAAAAGGATACTTACCAAAGCGTTGTCGTGTTTTTCGATTTATTCGCGATCAAGCGTCAATCTTCCCGATCTCTCGACGTTTCTATGTTCGACGAGGAGTCCCGTAACGGTGCGCCGAACAAGTTACGCGCCTGTTCAAGTACGATCGAATTCAATTTAAATGGATTTCTAAAGCGGATACGCGCTCATTCGTTCGTTTCCAACGTACTCTATTTCGACTAAATAACGGAAGAGATATTAGCACGATTCGTCACTCTTTCTCTCTCTTAGATACATTGAAAGAGATCAAATATGGATTGGTTGTTTAACTAAAAAAATAGTTGATCAAAAATATAGATCATTTTGCCGATAAATATTTTGGTAATAATTTATTCCTGAATTGAATTATCCTTATTGAAGAGAAATATTCATCAAAATTTATTGATTAAATTAAAAATATATCAATTAACGATCGTTATTTCAGAACTAATGAGTAAGATCAAAATCAGTATTTTCTGAAAATGAGATCTATCGTTTATTTTAAGAAACTAGTGAATGGAGATAGGTAATATAAATATCGATAGTAATGTTCTTGTCAATTGAATTATCCTTATCGAAGTAGAAATTCATTAATTGATTAATAACATCCCAATTAACAATTGTTTTCTTAAAACAATTGATTACAATCAAAACCAGTACTCGTTAAAAACGATTCTTTTGAAAATTAAAAATTAGTTCAATTAGAAAATTTAGATCGAGAAGTATTTAAGGCTTCAACGATAAGTTTGTCCTAGAAATTACTGAATAGAGATGAAAATTATAGATTACTCCATCGATAACTCGATTAAACCAATCGATACTCTTCGAATCTACTTATTATTGCCGAATCGAAAGATTCATTGAAATTCATTAATTACTTAAAAACATCCTATCGACTGTTGTTTTTTCAAACCTAACGATTAAAATCGTAATCGATACTCATTAAAAACGATATTCCGTTGAAAACTAAAAAAAAAAAAGTTCAATTGGTTCAAAATAAAGTTCAAATTTGAATTTGCGAATAATCGAACTAAAAGTTCAAATTTAAATTTGCGAATAATCACCTAAGATCTCAACAGAGCTTTAGCTCTAAGAAGAGATGACTAGCATTCCGTGTCTCTGCGATCCTCACCAACACGATCTGTCCTGCGTGCCGATTCACCAAATACGGGACAGAGAAACATTCGTGGAAGCCAGTTTTGCATGCCCCGACAATATTCGTAACGATCCCTTCTACCTCCGATACTCCCACTTCCCCTTTTAGGTCTCCTATGTCTCTCCTAGAACTCCAGGCACACGGAAATTAATCTTGGATGCCGTATCAACGCGAAGACGTTTACTACGGATGTCTACCGTTAGGTA
The DNA here is from genome assembly GCF_050613455.1 of Vespa mandarinia. Classification (NCBI taxonomy): domain Eukaryota; kingdom Metazoa; phylum Arthropoda; class Insecta; order Hymenoptera; family Vespidae; genus Vespa; species Vespa mandarinia. The sequence continues at coordinate 11,672,234 of NC_140811.1, read as the reverse complement.
TCGTCAAGCCATCCAAACGCGATTTATTATTCCAACTAGCCCGATCGATCCAATATATTTATTCATTATATGTAGGTACCTACTCGACCGGTTTTCTTTTTTATGGAAAAATACAAACCGATCGTATATCTCTATTTCTCTTTTCCCTTTATTTTCTTGTACTTTCCTTACGAACTTCATTATTCTCTTGTAAACATCATTTTATTGATATTCATTGAAATTCATCGTTTTATCAATATATTTTTATCTAATCTTATCTATTATTTTACAATTCGTATTATATGGTATATACTTTAACATTATATCGTAATATATTTTAACGTTATTTTGTTTAAAAACTATCTATTATAATAAATCATCTATTTATTGCTATATTATCATATACATAGAATATAAACAAATAAATCGATCATCAAATATCGTCAAACATACATTGTCTTTGACAAAGCAGAAAGTTCATTGTTTCTCTTAGATTAGGATAGAAGAACGATTACTTTGTTAATTAACTAAAGGTAATTAATTTTCTCTGCAGAGCTATGCGACGGAGCTTATTATGGAAAGCTGATTGGCAAGCTGTCCGAACTTCACCATGGCGTCAGTGGCGAAGTTTATGCCGTAGACGGAAGGACCCTCTTCATCAAGGACTTTACCTATGACGGAGAAGGACCAGGTTCGTATCATCGATCCTACCTCTTACGCATTATTATAGAACGTTTACTATACGACAGATAACGCATTTCCTTTAAATCTAATCAATTTCGAAATCGAATACGTTGTTATCGAATATAACATGATTTTAAATTAATTTCGATCGTTATAATTGTCACTATTCTAAGCTGCTTCGATTCAATTTAATCCTACGTTTCGAATAAAAATAATTCTTAATTAACGTACCGTAAATAATCGATCACTATCGATCGTTATCGATATTTTATAAATCTTTCCCGAGATGCAAACAACTAATCAACGTTTACTCGACGATTTCGTTCTTACTCATTCATCCAGTTTCCATTTATTCGTGGTCTTTTAATTTGTATCTATAACAAGGAAACTAATTAATTAATGTACGAAATAAATCGAAATAAAAAATATAAACGATCGATTCGATAGAAATCATTGTTCAAAAAAATCACTATAGACATACGTGTAAATAACTTTCACAAAATTATCGTAAATAGAAATGAGAAACGAATATTCGAATGGAATATCCTCGCCTTGAAAGTGATCTGTCCGATCGAAAAAGCGGATGCTACCAGAAAAATGGAGAGACTTTCCCCGCTTAAGCTAATCGATTTCTTCTTTCGTAAAACTTTCCCAAAACGACAAAATCAACATAACCGATGAAGTCGACGATCATTCGTTATGTAGATATTATTTTCATAAATTTATAAAATATAATAAACGTAATTTTTCAATGAAATATGCTTTATATAGTTATCAGAGCTTTTCAATTTTTTCTCGTGCTTTTAGGTAAAATCGTTTGTTACAAAATCGAAACCTTATCAGAGCACGTTTTCATTAGATAAAATAATCGGATTTTCTTGAAGAAAAAGTAAAAGATAAATTTGAGCTTGTCTTTAATCTCTGTCGAACAGTGAAATCGACTTCCTCTTTGACAGAAAGTAAAATAAAAGCGAAATGAGAACGTGAATACTCTCACTCGTCTCGGGTAACTTATAAAATTAAACACAGCACGTAATGTATCCTTGCGAAACTGTTGGCATCGACTACTAGCGCCAATCGACGACGAGTGATAACTAATAAATAAGAATATAAATAAGGAAGACGATTAATAATTGATAGAGAGGAAACGGATCGATAAACTTTTAAAACATTACCACATTCTTTTTTTCTAGCTGCATTCTTCTATGCCGGAAATACCAAGAGCCCCAATTCTAATGGGTTTAGAGTGCGAGACGAACGTGGAACGTAAGTTAAATAAATAAATATAAATAGAGAAAGTATTATTCAAATATGTATTCATTCACATACCAAACCTACGTTGTTTCTTTTTTTTTTTTCTTGATCTTATTATTTAATTTTTACGACAGGGCAAGCGTGTTAAAACGATATCGGAGAAAGGACATCACATTGACCTTGCCTGATGGTAAGACCCTGAATAGCATCAAATGGTTCTCAGTTTGGTGCGACGAATTTGCTGTAAGTAATGAATTTCTTGATATCTTTCTCTTTTTCTCTCTTTTTCTCTCTTTCACGTTCGTGACCTTCAACATCGTCTACAGTACTTGCATTACCGTCATGAAAACTGGTATCACCTTCTCTCGATACAACTTTCACGTTACATATGTATTTACACACCCACACATACACATACGCACGCACACACATATGTCGTTTGTATGAAATAGAACATTTCTCTATTTTTCTCTATTCCAGTTATAGCAATTTGATAGTAATATTTAGAGCACAGCAAATGTAAAAGAGATGAAAAAATATGGAATAATTTAAGATTTTTTGCACTATAATGTACATGATACTCTCACGTTAAAAGTGTAAAAAAATGGTTCCTTCGACTCGATCTCGACTCGCACGAGTTGCATAATTAACAGCCCGTAAATCGACATAGCTAAAGTGAAAGAGAACAAGCTTTCTCGACCGTGACTTAGATTCCGTTTTTCTTCATCATCTCTTTTTTCTTCTTCTTTCTCTTCTTCTTTTTCCTTCTTCTTCTTCTTTCATCTCTTCTCTTTTTTCCTATCTCCTATTTTTTCTCTCTTCATTTTTTTTTTTTTTTAGTTGCAACTCTTCTCGTGCGTCAACGTGACAGAAAGTGCATTTTGTACGTGCGACCCGCACTATTCTATTATATCGAAAAAATTGAATTAGCGTCGGTGGTCACAAGGACGAAAAAGCTCGAGCTGGAAGCTCGAAATTTGATTACTTCCTTTTTTCTTCATTCTTTCTCTCTCTCTCTCTCTCTCTCCCTCTCTCTCTCCCTCTCTCTCTCCCTCTTTCTCTCCCTCTCTTTCTTTCTTTTTCTCTCTTGCATTTTTCTCATTTATTCGTGTTTAACGGATCTCAGTACTCGATTCACGAAAGACAAATTCGTTAATTCAAACGACAATTCTAAAGACTTTGAAGGGAAACAGTGCAGCTCACAAAATATCGATTTATGTACTTGGCATTACACGCACAACCATAAATTTATTCCGAATAGAACAGACGAGATGTCCATCGTAAATGCATACGTCTATGTATGTGTGTTTATACGCATGTGTATACATGGATAGCCAAGCGTATAACTCGAGCCAAACGATAAGCTCAATGGTGACAGAACGGGAACGAAGTTCTTGAATTACCATCTCGATTTACACGATATTATTTCGCATAGAAGCTCATGAATTTTCTTCAAACGCGTGTCTATTATGACGTTAATTGAGTTAAAATACGAATTTTAATCTTCTCTCTTACTTTTCTTCTTTCTCTTTTTATTTTCATTGCCTCTAAAATTCAAATGTTTCTTCTCAAAATCAAATTATTTGTTAATCCTTTAATGGATGATGTTCTTTTTAAAAGTTTTTAGAAAAATATATTATACATATTAAGGGACAATAACAATGATTTTATAGTATTACAATTACTAATTATTAATTACTTAACATTATCATGATATCATGACTATCAAATGTTATATGGCACATTGAATTAAATGAAATTTATTAATATATTGTAATTTTGCAATTATGTGCGTTTGAAAGGTTAATTGTATTCCTCATTTGCATCTTTTCCTTGGAAATCCAACATTACCGATATTTTCCCGACACGAAGGTCACTCGGTAATACGTGATTCTTTCCAATTAGAGCATATCTTTGGCTTTTCTCCGAAGAAAAGAGAAAATAATCTCTCCAACGAACAATACTTTTTAGGTCAACTTCGGAGACGTAAGGATCCCACGAGGTTTCGACTATCCAAAACCACAGAAATTGGCTGCTCTCAACGGAGTTCACGGAGTCAGTTCAGAGCCCATCGTTATCGTAGATGCTCAGACTCTTCTGATACCAGGATTCAGTTACGACGGAGAGGCACCTGGTAAGCTCACTCATCCCTTCCTTCTTCGTTAGTACAATAGAGTATAAAACTCTACGACGAGGTCATCAATAAAAAGTCGAAACTTTCGACCGTTTTCGATACAGCTCAGCGCATTTTATCGACCGAGTAATTTAATTTCATACTTTTGAGATAGCCCGAGAAACTTTTCAAGCAGAGAAAGGTGTAGAAGTGTACATTAATCAAGATAATAATGCTATATGAGAACATTTTTCAGCTGCCTCTTCTTTTTCTCTCCGTCGTTGAGACGTAAAGCAATGAAAATTTGGCAATTTCGATCAATCATTAATTCCTAGTTCTGATAACTTGTAATGTCCTTGTTCAGAAAGAATCAGAAACGTATGAAAAATATATGACAATTTGCTAATAAAATATATAACTTCTATTTTCTTTAAATTACTCATGATCACTTTAACATAGGTGAATCTTTAGTGATCATGCTATTTATTTTATTAGACATAAAATAACGATATTTTACATCGTGATTTAAATTTTATTAAGAATTTTGAAGAATATTATTAATTCTGCAACTTTTTTAATTTCATTTAAATTATTCCAACATTCTTTGTTGGATCGAATATTAAGTTTTAATTTTATATCATTTAATGTAGAATTTTATCGACATTTTATCAAGAGATATTTAATAGAAATTGCCTCGTTACAATGTAAGCATAATTTAATTGAATATTTGGTATGTCTTATGAATGACCTAATGAGAATATATTAAACTTTCTCTTTTGATTTGGTTAAAAAATTTTCTTCAAATATTACTTTTTATTCTGCATAATTTAATTCTATTCATCAAAATACAAAAAGATCAATTTACAATTAGTAATATTGTCATTTTCTTTTGTCAACATGATGTTGAGTTTCTTTTTACACTGTCGAAGGTTAAAACTTATTACAATTATTGTTACAATATATGTGGAAAAAAAATGGAATAAAACTTTTTCAATATAATTTAGATGCAAAATTCTGGGTGGGTGCCGGACCATCACCATCACCTCAAGGAATTCGAGTCCCTGATGAAAATGGAAAAGAACAGCCTTTACGACGTTATGATCGCAAAACCATTGTCTTAACCTTACCTGGAGATCTGACAGTCCATCAAATTGGCCACTTTGGCGTATGGTGTGAAGCCTTCACCGTAGACTTCGGACACATACAAATTCCACAGGGTCTCAACGTTCCACCTTCTCTTAAGATGCTCGGAGTATCACCGCAGGTAAGTCCATAACAACAAAACGCTCTGTAAAACGCTATTACGCTGTGCCTGAAGAGAACTGCTTCTCCTTCTTTTTTTTTCTTCTTCTTCTTTTTTCCCTAGCTAAAAAAAATGCTCTTTCGTCTTTTACGTTTATGCGTTTTCTTCTTCTGAATGGATAGAAATTATCATACTAATTCGATCAGTCATTTGGTAGTTCACTTTTTTGTTTATCTCATTATCTTTGTCATTGTCTTACACTTCTTCTTTTACTCAAAGAGAATCTAAGAATGATTTTTCTTCTTCTGGATTCGGCAAAACAATTTAAATCTTAATACGATCAGCTTTTTTGTATATTGTCTTATTTGTTCCATTTTCTTATTTATTTTATTTTCTTATATTTTTTATTTATTTGAGAAAAAATTGAGAACAATTTCTTAATATAAAGAAAAATGCATATACATTTTCATTTTCTAAATTGAAAGAACTTTTCATTCTGATGTGATCAACCATTTTGGAGTACTTTTTTGTTTATTCCTTCGTTTTGTCTTTTTCCTTTTCTTCTCATTCTTCCTCTTTTATTCGAAAAGAATCGAAAAACAATATTTCTCTTCTTCTTTATGAAAAGAACATATAATCTTATTTTGTTGTTCACTTTTTTGTTTATCTTATTGTTTTCTTCCTTCTTTTACCTGAAGAAAATCGAATGACTAATTCTCAAAAATATACAAAAATAAAAACAAATAAAACCAAAGGCAATACAATTTTGCAAACAACCAGTCAACCTTCGGTAAGCTTCTCGCGATAAGCTCGCAACAAAGACAAATAATAATCGTGTGTATACACCTAACTGTGTAGTATAGGTACAACGTGAAACGAGGTATACACGTTATCGTGCACTCGCAAGAACGCGCTTTTATATTCGTTGAGTGCAAAAGGGAAGAACGATAAAAGATGAACGATGAAAAACGAAGCCAACAACGAAATGTCTGTTTTCGCGTCAATACGTTTTCGGCATGCCGAGAAGAAAAATCGTCGAACGTGCTCTCGATCGCTTCTCTCATCGATTTTTGTCTAACATTTCAACTTATGAAAGAGCACTTTCATTCTATTCGATTCGTTACAAACCGTTTGTCTTGTTCTAGAAGAAATTTTTATCGGTTCGAAACAATTGGGAAATGCGATTGTTCGTTTTCTTTTTTTTATCCATCTATCCTATCAGAAGATTTTCCGTGTTAATCGGCAAATTATGTAAGAAAACAAAATTTTTTTAGCTATGCTAGAACGACTTACACTCTTATATACTTGTACATAGGTACGTGTGTATATGTGTATAACCATGTGCGAAACGTGCTTTTCAAGAGCAGTCAATACGGCTCTGCGCGTATTGTTCCATCGCGAATTTGTCTTTGTCAATATTTGAGAGAGAATACCTGGCAGTCACCGACAGCAGACCGACTGCAAACTCGACGCTCAGACGACAATGTGCTCGTGCTTTGCGGTTTTTCCTCGAGAAATTACGAATCACGAATTTTTCTCATTTACACATTTTCTATCTCTCTCTCTTCTCTGTCTCTGTCTTTCTCTCTCTCTCCCTCCCTCTATCTCTTTCTATCTCTATATATATATCTCTCTCTCTCTCACTCTTTTTTCCCCTCTTTCACCTTTCCCTCTTTGCGAATCGTTACTATATCAGAAAATGTTTGAAAGATAGTCAGAAATCCAGAAAGAGCTGTATCATACTGTTGATCGTTTCATCTTCAATATTACGTCCGTAATATCACGCGTACGCGACGAATTCAAAGTCGCGAGCTTTCTCGCTTGAGACACATGTCAGCGTCTCCATTATACGAAGACGCGATCTTAACATCATAACCCATAAAATTGCCTTCAATGCTTCTGATGCTGCAAAATAAAAAAAAGAAATAAATAAAAAATCTTAAAAAAAAGAAAAAAAAATA